>NC_092063.1:22967750-23267750 GCF_039877785.1 Chaetodon trifascialis
GTGATGAAAATAGCAGACTAAATTAAGTATTTGATTATCACTTTCCCTCCAGTCTGCATCCTTTTTAAAGCTGTATAATCTCTGTAATTTAGTTGAGAGATAATAGCTCACTGTAATACTTCTTACAGTGTAGATGGTAGGACATCATTATAGGCAATTATGCGCAGGAAGAAGAACAAGAGTGTTTTCTGTATTGATATGGATAGATATATTTCAGCAGTAATGCATGCGTACACACAACAACAAGGAACGATGTGGAGCACAGCAGGGAAAGCTTTCTTTGCTACAGGAAGAACTGAATGCTGTCCTGACACCAAGTTCAATAACCAACAGAGAAGCAGTCAAAACCCCCAACATAAGAGTTTAAGAACAGCACTTCATGTCAGAAATGTGCCCTGATACTATATATAAATCTAAATATAAATATATTGTATTAAGATTAAGATTTACTTTATTGATCACTGCACACACATGCTACAGGGAGGAGACTGCACACACGCCATGCTTCGTGTTTTATTATTAATTATTATTAAATTATTTTCTCTGCATTTAACCCATCCTGGTAAGTCCTTCCTCCGCGGCAGACCAGGAAGCGGTGGGCTGCCAGCTGACGGCGGCGCCCAGGGACCCAGTTCCTCTTTGTCACCATTGGTCAGGTGGTGATCTTCTTGCATGTTTTTAGTGGTTTTTTTTTTGTTTTTTTTATGGAGGATACCCCAGGTGAACATGCAAACACCACACAGAAAGGCCCCTTTTCCTCGAGCAGCAGGCACCGAGGACATGGTGGAGGGCACGCCCACAGCACCCACAGCGCCCCAGGCAAGAGACGAACCCAGGACCTTCTAGCTGTGAGGCGACAGTGTTACCACTTCTACCCATGTCTATAATGTCACCATGTGTTGGGAGATACACTGTATAGCCCTGCCATCAGTGCACTGAAATCAATCATTACATTGATTAAAGCAGGATTTGCATGAAAACAGCCAGTGACAATTAATAAATCTGTTTGTTTGAGTGATCAAAGATTGACTCATTGCTGCCAAAATGTTTGCTTGTGATAGTCACAAATCATCACTTTGTACAAAGTTGTCTCTAAGGAGTTGTTTTCTCACCAAACCTCTTTGGTTCGATCGAACTCTGGTGCATTCGCCTGTTTAGTGTTCTTTGTTGGGGCTGGTGTGAATGTGGTCAGTCGCACTCTGGAGCACACAAACAACTGGACTGAGCCTTTGAGTAGACTGAAAGAAAACAGGAAGATAGACACATGAGTAGTTAGTAGAGAGTTTTAGTTCGATTTCAATAGCTGAATCACTAATCCAACAGCTGATTGTCAACTGTTCAGGAGAAATATTATAAGAAGCCACAGGTTACAATACAACCAACATGTGTGACGCATATGGGCATCAGGACGTGAGTCCAGGTATTTTCTCTGAACATCAGACATGTAAAAGCAGTTTGTGTGTTGTATTGTGCCTCTATCTGTTAGGATCCTGTCCCTCCCTGTGTGTCTCCTCTCCTTTTCCCCTGTGTGTGTGTCTGTCTGTCTACCCCTGGATCGATGGCTGGGCAGCCCCTCACCTGCTGCCAGCTCCTCCCACTGCGACTCACCTGTTGCCACTCTCCCTGATATGGGAGAGTATTTAAGACGTGGACTTCCTGCTCCTCGTCGCCGGATTATTCCTCTTCTCCATGTCGAGTTTAATCAGTTGGTTCGTAAGTGCAAGTCTTGTTGTTTGTTCCATCTTCAGAGAAAGTTTGTTTTTTGTAGTCCCTTTTCTCCAGCCATTTATTGTGCTGTGTTTTTCTTTGTTTCAGTGCCTGTCTGCCGCTTCCACGCGTGCCTCGATCCATACCCGCTTCGCCAGTGCTCCCTTAGTTCATCCACTCCGTTTGAGTGCGCCTTTTGTTTATTTATCTTTCCACTCGTTGAGTGTGTTTTCTGTTCTTCGTTTTGTTAATAAATTACTCCCTTGTTTTACACTATTCCTGTCTCCTGGTTCTGCATCTCTGGGTCCTAATACTTGGCGGCTGCTAAGCCTTAACACTATCCTGCTTCATGGACTGCAGCAGTTAATCAACAAATGTGTGAGACCTCACATTGACACTCTCTGAAAAAGATATTACTTTTTCATCTCTTTCTCTACCCGTCAGCCATTATTCATAATGTGGTCAATTTGCAGTCCACCTATAATAACGCTGCTACTAGTAAAATAATGTAATACCATGTCGGTCCATGTAGGACTGATGATGCAGGATGACAGCCACAGTCAGATCAGTGCTGCCGTCTTGACTCCCACACCGGTTCAGTAACAAATGATGGATGAATGAATGATTCTTGTTTTTACTGAGTTCAGTGACATCAACGAACGCCTCCCATGGGAATGTGCGGCATAGATTGTACTCGAACGCCACCTCCTTGCACATCACAATACCTCTGGAGCGCTCTTAAATATAAGCATAGAGAAGTCATTTCTAAAGTTAGTACAGTTGATGAATGCTTTTACTTTGAGTCCTAAAAGTAGGGAAAGCAAAAAACAATAACAAAAGAATGCAGAGTTGAATGTTTAGCCAGTCAGTACTGATTTCCTTCTTTGAGATGCATCAGAAATCCAGACTCAGATGTGTTTTTGGAGCTCCTTTGTAAAAGGTTTACAAGTTCAATCGGCTAAAGGTCAGACAGATAGTGATAGAACAATGAACAGCAGTCAGTCATGTTTTCAGAAATAGATCATCCATAGTGACAGCGAGCTCTACCTCCTCCCGTCAGTGTGTGTGTGTTTGTGTGTGTGTGTGTGTGTGTGTGTGTGAGTGAGAGAGCTTGCATGCCTATAAACTTTTCACAGCTTTTGAAGGATGTTTAATGTGTCCTCATCATTGAAAGGTGTTTATGGGACGATCTGGGTCGAGGGTGAAGACTGAAGGTTACATGAGAAGAATTATACTGGGACTTGTAATGTAGAAACTCTAAAAGGACGGAGAGAAAATAAACAGCAAGGAATTTAATGATTGCCGCTCCTGAGGTAAAGCGGAAGGTGAATAAATGCAGCCAATTGAAGGTCATCCCTTGTATAGTAAAGTAGTTATGTGTGTGCCTGGGGAATATACACATTTGCCTGTCTTCCTCTGTCACTCAGCCTTTCTGCCTGCTTACCTGTCAACACTAAAGACATGTCTCATCCAGCCTCTGAATCACCTCGCCTGCCTGATCCAAAATGGGCTGCGTTGGCGGGACAAGAGGCAGAAGGGAGGGAAAGGCTGAAGCAACAGAGTCAAAGACAAATGGAGAACCAAGGCTTAAAGTTCCTGATGGAAATAGTGTTGTTTATATCGGATGGGAGAGTAAACATGTGCTATTGGTATGTTGGAATGGCACACATCAAACCCGATGAATTGTTTTCTTGAGATTATATCCATACAATTATATACAATTATATCCATACATTTGAAGTTGTGATCATTGCGTCTTAAGTGCAGTTCACCTGGAGGAGGAAAGTGTGTGTGTCTGTGTTTCTAGACATATGACTAGCTCTCCGTTGCTTTTTCCTCCAGACGGCGGTTCACAGAGCAGTGACCTCGATGTATGTGCAAATGTAGCTGCTTCAAAAACAGGTCACGCATCAGTCTTATGGAAGCATCTGAAAATGCTCAGCATGTACTTAAGAGCAGGGAGTAGCTTCAGTTTGATTTGGCTGCATGTCACACTCCAGACAGTCTAGACAGCAGCTTGATTTCTGTGGTTTGATGAGGGGGAAAAGGCACTGGTAGGCAGATAGGTTGGGTAACACGTAGGCAGGCAGCTAGGTAAGCATAGGTCACAATACAAAAACCAAAAAGGAACTAGTATGAACTGACAGAGCAGCAAAAGAAGGTAGCTGGTATGTGTAACGAAGGCTCATTCAGGAATGGGTGGAGCAGGTCAGATAACTGCACGGCTAATGAGAAGTGGGAACAGGTGTGTGAATGGGTGGGGCAATCAGGTGATCAGGTGATGAGGAAAGACAGGAAAGTCCGAGGGCATCTGGTGGACAGAAGGAAAAACGGCAACAAGGAGCAGCCTGGGAAAACTGACTGAGGAGGAAGGACAGGGAGACAGACCGTGATGCTGCAGGGGAACCATCAGCAAGCTGCTGCTCATAAACATTAACATTAGAGTTTACACTGATGACGGCAGTGTTGCTCTCTTAAGCCCACGACTATGGAGTTGTTCTATCTGAAAACAAGTGTTAGCTTGACTTGAGATCCCCTTGTCACATTGTTCTTGGCATTTGAGCCTTTTTACAATGTTTGAGCTGGGGGGAGTGGACAGGCTGCCCTGAAGTTGGCACAGCAGCAATTTTGCTAAGAAAATCCAAAACACCACAGATTATTGTCCCGTCCCAGCACTGACCTCTGAGGTTAGTATCTATCCAAACAATGTTAGCATTTAGCACTACTGTACTCAAGTGCAGCTTCACAGAGCTGCTAACATGGCTGTAAATAAGAAAAAAATCCCCATTCCCAGTAAGATGAATGCTGTGTTGGACATATAAGTGTGCAGAAATTCAAAAGGACATTTTTTAAGTGGGAAAATGACAAACACAGGGCATGTGTGCCTTTCTGAAGAAGAAATAATAAAACGTTAGGAATGACTGGGGGAGGTTAGCGATGTCGTTCACCATTACTCACGACTTGACAGACCGGCTCTGGATTGGAGGAGCTTTGCTGGCTTTCCTTCACCTCACAGGCTGAGTTCAGAGATTCACCCTTGGCAGCAGCTGAACTTATGATTTTACCCAGAATTCTTTGCTCTTCATTTCATATTCCTGGCACTGTTTCAGGCAGCATTTGATGATGTCAGAAGAGACATTGCTTCAAGGGCTGTGTTCTTTAAATCTTTTTTCTCCCTCTGCCTCACTCTCTGCTTAAGTCTCTCTCTCTCTCTCTCTCTCTCTCTCTCTCTCTCTCTCTCTCTCTCTCTCTCTCTCTCTCTCTCTCTCCCCCATCACCCGTCATCGTCTTCTTCTAGTCTATCCCATATTTTTGACTCTCTCTCCCTCACTGTGTCATCTCAGTGTCAGTCTTGACTTTTCTTTCATGCTCTGCAGTCCTCAAAAAAAGGTTGCTTCTCCACTATATCAGTATATACATCATATGGCCAAAAGTATGTGGACATTGAACATAATTTCTCATATGATTGTTCACCATCTCATTCCCAAACCATGACTATTTTTATGCTGCTATAAAAGCCTCAGTTCTTTGGAGAAGGGTTTCCACCAGATTTTGAACCTGGCTCCGGGAATTTGCTTGGACTTATATGTATGACTGTCAAAACTATAGCTAATGGTTGACCAGCGTTGTCTCTGGGATTGGATGTATTTTTATAATGATAACGAGAAACATTGACTTGACAGGGTCAAGACACTCGCATTTTAATTTGACAAGTCCCGTCAGCATCAGAACTGATAGGCTGCATGGAGGAGCTGCAGCTCCATGACAGGAGAACATCAAATGGAAACATGCAGCTACGCAAAGTAAAAGGTAACATGATGTGATGCTGAGGCCAGCAGCTTCATCATCTTTGTGGCAACACTTAGAAATTTGACAATGCCAACTATGTTAGAATGCATTCATGTTACATAAATATCAATAACAGCAATGTTTGTTCAGAATCTTATTCATGTTTCATGCATGACCAGTCAGCAACCAGCACCACTTTGTAGCCCACCAGTTCACGATACCCAGCCCTATATCTTAGTTAACGTCAAGAGAAGTCCACCCAAGGCAAGTAATGGCAGCTTTAGCAGCTAATGCTGCTTTTAACTGGGCCCAACTCCTCCTGTTGCTGAAGATGTGCTGTATCATGTACAGGGGACGTGCGCCATACAGCGTCATTATAAATTCAGATTCAAAAGGATAACACTGACCCAGCAGTTCACCAGTTAACCAGCCTGCAGAATTCAAGAGAAAAATTCATCTGCTTTAGGGACTAGATAAAGTTCCGCAACCTGCATATTTTCTGCTGATTGTGAAATCATTGTGAGCGCATATCTAATTCAGTATTTGAAATAAACGAACGGGGAACCTCTATAAATATTTGATCACACTGTTATAATTGAAAAGTAAAAATATCCAGACTTGATCACAGCTGAATGAATCGTATTGAATGTGTTTAAAACATTGTGTGTCATATTGTGAGTTTACCACTGAATTCTTATCCTTGTCTTTGGCCTTTGAATAACTTTTTCACTTATCTTCAGAATCTGTTTTATTTAGGCATGATTCTCTTCCTGCTACGTGTCTCTGTTTAATTTTCTCTTCTTCTCTGTTTGGTTCTGCCTCTTATCCGCAGCCAAACACCGCTTTCACATCGTCCCTCTCCTGAGCTGCATCCATATCAGCTGTGTGTGAGTGTGTGTGTGTGTGTGTGTGTGTGTGTGTGTGTGTGTGTGTGTGTGTGTGTGTGTGTGTGTGTGTGTGTGTGTGTGTGTGTGTTTGCGTGTGTGTGTGTGTGTGTGCGCGCGCGCGTGCGTGTGCGTGTGCGTGTGTGTTTGCGTGTGCCCATGTATTACTCACGTTGTGGGGACTTAAATCTATTTACCCAGTCACTTTGTGGGGACTTGCCATACTTGTGGGGACAAAATACAGGTCCCAATAATATAAATCTTGAAATTTTAGGGTTAATACTTGGGTTAAGTTTAGGTTTAGGGTAAGGTTAGGCAAGTAGTAGTTATGGTTATGGTTTTGGTAAATCTATGTAATGTCCCCAAAAGTGATAAAAACCTAATGTGTGCCTGCAAGTGTGTGTGGTTTCTGTGTGCATGTACTGTGTTTGAGTGTATGAGTGTATGTATAAATGTACACAGGCCATCACTGTGGGCATGTGTTGATGGTCTATAGTATATTGTCCTAATCACGTCCCCTCACTTCTTTCTTCCAATCTCTCCCTCTCTCTGTGTGTCTGCTTCGTTCTCTCTGCTCTGATTTGGTCTTCTGCGGGCAGTGGTGACCAGCAGAGCAGAGAAATTGCCTGTTATCTAGGGGGTCGATTCTTCATGGGGTCCCGTAAATTGCTTTGTATTGACACCCTGTCAGAGTTGGGATCCTCATGTTAACCCTAAGATCTGCCCTCAAGCGAGGTGACTCTCCTCAGCACCAACCAAAGCCCCTGCTGTCCCGCTCTGTATGGGGCAAGCCTGGAGTGAGCTGCTGAAATAGACGCAGGGTGAGGGGTTGACGAGTGGTTCGTGCGTGCCACCATTTGGCTACTTCAGAGGGTGCCTGCAAGATTCATCAACATAAATTTGAATTTTTAAAACAGTTTTAATGCCAGTTAGAGTGAAGTAGAGTGAAGGCATCACATAATTCAGATGGACGTCCACAGTGTATGACCCTTGACAGCTCCAGTACCTCTTCCTAATCTTGTGGGAGGCATTTCATCAAAATCCATTATATTAGGATGACAGCTATGGTGGCTTGCAGGGCTCACACAACCCACAGAGGGTGTGATAGATGTGATTGTGAACCACCCACATGGTGATGGAAAGGAGACATTTCTGGTTAGTTCTGGAACTGTCTGTCATGTTTGACAGGTCTCACATATAAACACATGTTGAATAGTTTTTTATTTTTTATTTTTTCTTGCTTGTTTGGCAGCGCCTTTTAGCATTTGCCAGTATTATTAAATTGCCCATCACAGTACTGCAGACGCGGTCCTCCCTTACTTGAAATGATGCTGACAGCACATTTGTGTCTCTTTATTGGGCCAGTCTGCTTCAAACAAAGGACCATCAAATATATATATGAAATACCAAAATATTGGTCAGTGTATCAGCCAGTCACATTGTTGGTTTAACTCTAGTTCAATGCAATGAACTCATCACGTGTAAAACATAAACTTCAGAAAATCATTTTGTTCACTTTTGATTTACACTTCGCAATCAATCATTTGCACAAGCAAATTCTATAAAACATCATCTTGTCATTGTGAATGAGTCATGAGGCTAATACTAAATTATTCTCCTGCCCGTGAACTTCAGGTCAATGCTTTTGTTTTTTTGAAATTAATATGTATTCGGAGCAACACGCTTAAGTAGCCATTGACTGCATTAAGGTATAACCGCAGAGCTTTCCCACTCTGTGTGTACAACATTAAGAGGATGTCATGTGGGAGGTAGAGTGGGTCCACTCAGGCTCTCAGCATCACTCCACCACTGGCCTCCTTCCCAATAAACACTGGGACAGCATCCAAACCTCCCACTGCACTCTGTCTCTGTTACTCAGCTGTATAGCAGAATACAGCTGGACAGCACAGACTGTGCGTGTGTGTAGGTGTGTGTGTGTGTGTGTGTGTGTGTGTGTGTGTGTGTGTGTGTGTGTGTGTGTGTGTGTGTTTGGTCTCCTCTGCAGTGAAGTGTGCGGTGTGCGTACATTTAAGAGTGTATGTGTGCATGTGAGAGAGAGTCTAAGAGAGAAGGATTCAGGAGGAGGTGAGAGGTAGCAAGTGTGTAATGTATTGTGATAGGAAACCAACAGGGAATGGCATGAGTAGCTCTGCATATCTCATAACTCACACACATAAACAGACACACACCAGCTGGCCTATTCCTCCTACTTTTTGTAGGTCTGCATGCGTGTGTCTGTCTCCTGTGAAGTGCTACGAGCCCAGGTGGTTCAACCAAATCCAGAGGACACCCTGGAGAGGCGCCCGCTATCTTCCATCCGTCCTTCTCCTTAGAGAAAGAGCGGATCACTGACTGTGTATGTGCGTTCTTTGATTTCTGGCAACTCACTTTCCTCATAAGGATACAGTGAAGAGGACCGGGGGAAGGAAAATATTGATTTAGAATTAAAAACTTGCATTAGGTTGAGAATAGTGTGAAGTGTAAGCACAGGGATCAAAAGGGATGAATAAGCGAATGTTGAGTGTCTGATATAAAGGAAAAGTGTGACGTTGAAGCAGAAAAAGAGAAAAATTGCACACATGCAGATAAAGAGAGGTCAAAGGAAGAGAAGTAGGCTGATGTGAGCTGTCTGTCTCCTCTCTACTCTTCTCCTCTGCTTGCTGTCTGGATATTAGCATACCTAAAAACGCCACAGACTGCAGGCTGGTTGGCAAGGAACCAGCACCAGTTTCTGCTTGGGGGAGGGGTTAGAAAAAGAGAATAAATGGAGAAAAACTTTCTCTCACACACTTTGTACTGCGTTATCCTGTTTTCAAAAGCCATTTAGTATCACATTAAATCCCCTTTTGTTGTTTACATGTCAAAGACTATGAAGAAGTGACATGCAGTGTCATTCTTTTCAGTTCAGTGCAGATTATTTCAGGTGAGTGCGTTGACGGTAGACAGATCACTGCACCTGTTCCTCGAGAAAACAGTTTTATTAAATATTCAGTGCTTCTAAAATGATACCTCTACTGTATTTTCAAATGCAGGTTTGTAAATATTTACTTTGCAGCTTTGCTGTGCCCTGTGGGTTTGGAGCCTTGAGTTATGCAAAATAGTCAAACCGATCAGAATGTGACATCAACAGAAGATGCAGTGTGCAAGAACTGCTGCTCTGAAAGTCACACATTTAGCTGACAAATGTCAAAGATCACTTCAAGTATCAAGCCGGTCTGCACTTCACTAATTCTTGATTAGTAAGAATTAAATTAAACAGGGTTAGTCGTATTAATACTTTTAAGTGCTTACTCTAGTGCACTGTATGCCAAGCCATTCATTCGTGTCCTGAGTCCACTAAATTGCAATATGAAAACCAGAGAAAAGTGTTTGAAATTTCTTTATTCTTATTAAACATGTTGCATGCAGTAAAACATGCAGTCTTCTGTCTGTATGAATGATGATCTGAAAGTGTCATTTTGTTACATTCTGTCTGCAGCAATGGAGGATACTGTCTCTGCTGCAACACCCGTCCGCTTTTCCGCTTTACAACACAGGTTTTATGAAAGGAAGTGTGTGTGCTGTAGTGTGTGTTGGTTGCCTTTCTTTGAAGATGATTACAAAATAACTCAAATGTACCTTGTTCACATGCTGCACTTATGATGGAGTTCTACCTTTTATGTTCCACGTATATAATGGTATTAACAACATACAACAACTGAAGTGAATCATCTGAGAATTATTGGAGATAAGAATCCAGATTCTTACATTGTGTGAAGTTCTCCCATAAGGCCACACCTTATGGTTTGACTGGAGAGCACCTACAGTGCTGTGGCATTACTGATGATGTGGAACTTGTATGTGAATGGCTGAAATGCTGGATAGATGGTCAGATAACTCAGATAACCATGGTTACAATGAAAGTAAATTTGCATTTCTTTCATGTATTCCATATACTTCAATAGTTTGATGTTATAGCATATAGCATATTTATTGTCCCTGGAGAAGGACTCCTAATGTTTGTGGTCATCAGATGACCTTTCATTTCACACCACTGTCAGGTCGCAGTTTCCCCTTGACTGACTCTTTGGTCATTGAAAAGCTATCATAAAAACCAGTGGCAGGATTTTCATGAAATTTGTGATGGATGTTTATGGTCCATAGAGGATAAGCTCTGTTATCACTGGAGCCTGGTTGAGTCTCCCAATAGTAAATTGAGCTCACACTGGGTCCTCCTCTTCTCAGGAATTCAGTTTTATGAGTTTGCCAACAAACTCAAACTTCAACCTCAAACTTTGCATACTGTATTGAGAAAGGCCTATTTTGAACTCTTCTTACAATCTATTATGCCTTTAAATGTATTTCTGAGGTTAGGCTTAAGACCTAATATTTATAGATTCTTGTTATATTATATTATATTATATTATATTATATTATATTATATTATATTATATTATATTATATTATATTATTAATTAAAATATTTAATCATGATTAATCTCATGAATGTCACAGTAATTATCATTTTAATGCTCTTATCAACATGGAAAAGTGGACAGGCTTGCTTTGTGTAAATGTTTTTTAATTGAAAACAACAACGTGTAGTGTTATATTTCACACTAACATTCTCACTTTGCGCAGTCATTCACATTTGAATGAATCAAATCTCACACAATTTAACACTGTCAATACACAGATGACAAAAAATATATATATACTTGGTTACCAAAAAAAAGCCCCTTCAACAGCCCTTTCTAAGGATCAAAACAGGGTGATACAAAATAAAGTTACAAAGTTCACATTATCGCTATTATCGATAAACTATGACTCAGGCTATAGTGCAGTTAAACCATAGCTTAAACTTTCCTTTCTTAAGTTTCCTTTGAACATAATAGCATCCATATGCCTCTGTCGAAAGCCATCCATTGTCGCCTGGTTTTGACAAGGAGGCAGCAGAGAATTCGCATTCGCCGTGTGTTTGGCCATCAAGTGGTATTTCAGACTGGATGTGATACAGTGATAATTCAGTTCACACCGACAATACACACAGATAACTTTGGTCTTGTCAGCCGACCCATGTGGCAACTTTTTGAAACTAAACTTTCCATTCAGAATCTTGTTTGCATCCATTTCGGCATTTCACGCTTGACATTCACACAAACAGGTAGCCTACTCTTTGACAGCTAGCGAGTAGACAAGACCAAACACGTGCGTGGGGTGTGCCTATTGTTTTGTTTCCGGTTTACAATCGGAACTTGTAGTTTTTCTTACGTTACTAGCAGTGGCCACAGCTTATAAAAAACTACAAGTTCACTAGGTCACAAAGAGCGTTAATCTCGCGATAAAAAAAATGATGCCGTTAAAATTGATTTCTTGATGTATTATTAAAGTGATATTTGACAGCGCTATATATTATATTATATTATATTATATTATATTATATTATATTATATTATATTATATTATATTATATTATATTATATTTTAATATATTATATTATATTATATTATGTTATAACACACTTTGCTATATTATATTTGATATTCTGTTCTTTGGAATATAGTATTGTACTATACAGCTTTATATAATATATTTCCATTACTATTTCTATATTTATACAGACAAACACTAATTATTATTAGTTAATCATTTTTTGACTTATACTAAATTTAAAACAAAGACAATATAGTTAATGCTTGACCTCAGCAACTTCATAGCTTTTAGTCCCACACATGTTAACAGGAATAAAAATGGGTTATTGGTGGTTGTTAATACACTTTCAACTTAATAGTTAATCTATCCATCCATTTTCTATACCGCCTATCCCTTTCGGGGTTGCGGGGGGGCTGGAGCCTATCCCAGCTGTCAACAGGCGAGAGGCGGGGTACACCCTGGACTGGTCGCCAGTCGATCGCAGGGCAACACACAAGACAGACATTAATAGTTAATATCAAAATATAATAACCAGCCAAACTGTATGCATAATTGTGAACCGTCTTTGACATTCCCCACTTTGAAAACCTTGGCAATGTTGTATTCATGTTGAGCAGTAGCTTTGGTATCAGTCAGATATTTACCCAAGCTATTCAGTTTCACACTCTGTAGCAGGCGTTTTATAAATTTCAAGCACAACTCAAGTGTTTTTCATCATTGAGTGCTTACGTTATGAAAAGTTTGAGCCTGTGTCATCAAATGTTCTTCTGCAATTTCCACCACTTTTCAGAAAACAGCTGGAAAACAGATGACGACAAAACACAAGACGGATGTGAACCCACTTTGTCTGCCTCCTGAGCTTTCTGTGGCATAAATGCATCTTTCCCATATGGTGATACACAGATAGTGAACAGCACTCTTGGCCGTGGTCCACCTCTATTTGTAAAGGTCAACATCTTTACTTTAAAGAAATGTCCTCGTGTGGTGAGCTGCCAAGGTCTCTGGAGAGCCAGAGAGGGGTGAGAAAGAGGGGGGAGAGTAGAAAAAATATTTCCCTCAGTACAAAGTGCTGCTATTATTCATGTGGAGTGTGGAAATATACTCCCCGCAGACCTGTGGTGTATACTCTCGTGGGGACTCAGCTGGAGTCAACTCCATTTTCAGCCTGTTGAAGAAAGTGGCGTCTTGTGGAGGCAGAGAGCAGCAGAGAGGCTCCGAGGTGATGCTGGCATACAGGTGTTAAATGCTAAACTGCTGGTACCTGCCAAACAACCATGTAGTTGCAAACACAGTACAAATGTGTGAGTGCACTTGAATTTGTGACCACATCCACAAGCTATACACACACACACGCAAAATCTTCCAATAGTGTGAGCAAAAATGACTTAAGATGAAACTGCTTTAAAATCAAGTCAGTGTGAAACACTGTGTGACTTGAAGGAAACGTATCGAGCTAGTAAGAATACCTGATATAAGCAATTTAACTTCAGAAATTCAAGAAAAGGGTACTTGAAGTTAGATCGTCTCCTCAAGTTAATACCTTGAAATAATAAATGAATTGTATTCAAGCTATGTTGTCTCAAAATAAGTCTCACTTACACATATTTCAACAGTACTCTCTCTCTTTTCACTGATATAATATTATCCTGCTTCCCAAGGTGTAAACTCAGTTGCCAGTTTGTAGGTCGCACTTTGCCAAAACTACTGCCCTGTAAAGGCCTAGACACATCCGAATTCATCAGTCAGCTCACATAGTTTCAATGGAATTGCTGCACTCAGCAGATTCACTTGCAGGGGCAAGTAAATATCACCAAATCCTCCGCGTCAAATTCAACTTTGGTGAACTTTGACATGTGAAATTGGAATACTGACAAAGACAAAGACCCTCCAGAAGGTTGGGCTGGAGGCTAGTGGTAAATGCAAAACTGCCTGTGGAGGTTTAACAGGAGGCTAGTAGTGAAGGTAGAACCCTTCAGGAGGTCAGGCTTGAAGCCAGAGGCCAAAGCTCCTCTGGAGGTTGAGCAGGAGGCCGTTTTGGAAAGGTGATGTCACCTTGACTACTGACTTGGAGCCAGGTGGAGGTGTCAGCCGGACCATTAGCTGGGAACCAGGAGAAAACTTGGTGGTGGCCCAGAGCCTAGAAGGACGTCACCCAGGCCGCTGGACAGCAAGATCTCCATGGTGTTGGGCAGCAGGACCTACACAACTGCAGGCAGCAGTGAGGCAGAAGCCATGTTTCCTTTTGGAGGGCTTGCCAGAAGGTGGCTCCAAAGCAGGATCAGACAGGAAACTGAAAGGTTCAGTGCTAGCCAACTGGTCAACTGGCTGGAGGCTTGCAGTCTGGAGGCTGTCTAGTACAAGGTCCAGCAGAAAAGAGACCAGGGCTCTGGATGTCAGGGAGCCGGATGGCAGGGACCCTCGACCTCATCGGGGGCCTCATTGTCTTGGAATAAGGCAAGAAGCTGACCAGCCCAGGAGCTGGAACTGGCAGGACGCTAACAGGCTGGCTGGAGCCAGTTGGGAGCTAGTTTGCTGAAGGCTAGCAGACTGAGTATGCAGACTGGAGGCTAACAGGTTGGATGCTAGCAGGCTGAGATGCAGACTGGAAGCTAGCAGACCGGATGCTAACTGGCTTAAAGCCAGCAGACTGAGGCTAGCTGACTCAGGTCAGCGTACTCTTTCTAAGATTATCAGTCCCAGATAGCAATTCAGCCATGCCTGGAGTTTCCTAAAACCTGGGCTTAGTGTCGATTGCTATTTCAAAGGTAGCAGATCTCACCTCCTTCAGATCCTCCGGTGGAAAGCTGATGTCCACTAGGTCCATTTCTTGGCAAATCATGCTGTTAAGGAATGGTTGCAGGGTTTGACCCAAATGCATGACACAGACACAGAGGTATGCTGAAGTACAGCCGTTTATTTTCCAGTACCAAGGAATGTGGGTGCAGTGCACCATGGCTGGCTGGAGAGGTGCAGGCAGACTAGAAGTGATCCTGTGGCACACAGAGAAAGACAGGTTAGAACACACTACACAATAATCATGTGGAGCAGCACAACTATGTGTGGTCTTTAGACCATGTGGGTTGGAAAAATGATGAATGATAAAGGCAGGTTCAGCCGGTTTGTTTGGAGAGTGAGAGAGGCCATGTCCATGACAGGGAGACCGAGAAGCACATGAGACTCAAAGAAGTGGGAAACACAAGGAAACACAACAGAAGAAAGTGGGACATGGCATGGCTGTGACAAATGCAGTGGTTCAACATTTTGCAAAATATGTTTATGTGATAAGAAGATTGATGCATCTAAACTATCTATCCCTTAAATATAGGTACAGCCAGCAGCTAGTTAGCTTACCTTAGCTCCAAGACTGGAGACAGCTACTATGGCTAGTCCACCTACCAGCACCAATGAAGCTTGCCAACCAATATGATATATCTTGGTCGTTTGTACCATTCAAAAAAAAAAAAAAAAAAAAAAAAAAAAGCTAAGAAAGAGCTCAGAAGCAATTTGTCATTTTACAGTGTGGGATTATTTCATGGGTGGGACCAGGGATAGTCTCTGCTGGCTGTATGGCAATTACTCAGAGCCAGGAGATAATCTTGAACTTTTTCTCTCAATGAATACTTGAGATATTAATATGACGACTATACAGTCAACTTTTTTGTTGTTTCTTGTCAGCTGCATTTGTGAAACAGATCAGTTACCTTGAAACAACTTTAACATCTTAATAATCTAATGAAAGTGGTGCTTGACAAAATTATTTACTTTGGATAACAATAAATAAGACTTAACCATCATAGAATATAATTGAATTCTCAAATTGCCCCTGTTTCTACACACATGCACTTCCCAGACTCATGGACTCATACATTAACAGCATCCGTCTCTCCTGTCCTTCACACAACTCTCCCATTTGGCCCTGTCATCACGGAAGGAATGAGGAAGACAGAGAGGTGTGAAAATGTTGCCTGGTCCCTGCAATCTTGCCTTACTGTTAAATCGTGTGTGTGTGTTTGTGTGTGTGTGCGTGCATGCGTGTGTGTGTGGATAAGTTTTGTCTCTCAGCCTGTCTGCTTGCACAAATTGTCTGCCATCTTGTTTATCTGTGTGTGCACGTGCATGCATTTTGACAGTATCCTCATTTGCCAAGAAAATGTCTCTCCAGAGACCAACAGCATGCCGCCACTCTTCTCCGAGGTGTCAGAATGTTGTTTCCTCCAAACAAAGTGATGACATCCTCTCTGTGATTCAGACCGCCCGCATACGTTCACACTGGATAGAGCGGACAGCTCTGGCTTCATAATTCAAATGGAGCACTCAAGTGGGCTCAAGAATAAGAATAACGGCCACATTTTGATGATACTTGGCCACTAAGTCAAAAAAAAAAAAAAAATCCAATACTGGTGGAAAGCCTGGTTTGCATGCGTTGTGCACATGTACTGCACTTCTCCACATGACAGGATGCTATCAGCAGTGATGCCTGACAGTGACAATAGAAATGCCCTTTCTTGTCAGTCAGCGCTGCAAAACTCAGTGTGATAAAGCAGCGCAAGGTCTTATTTAAGTAGAATCATTAGAAACCACTAGAGGAGGAAAAATATTGAGATGATGTCGAGGCAGAATTGCTGCCACTCACCGCAACGAAAAAGAAATTTTGAAAGCCTCATTTGCAAGCTAATGCAGTGCCAATCTGCAATGGATGTGTAATTTTGATTCAATCAATGTCAGTCCTTGGCCCCGGCTGATATTAACTGCCTCTGTTTCAAAGACAGGTGTTCATCTTCGGACTCACTGTGAAAGTTGTAGTCTGACAGCTCCTGGTCATGTCTTTAGTCTGATAAATGTTGCATTTTTGTCCACAGGATATGTACACCTTTTCGCAATATTTAGACTTCATGTAGCAACTGAAACTTTTCAGGAGTTCTTTGCAGCTCATATTCTAGGGTGTAGCATGGCTGATGCATGTTGAATTGTCACCAAATGTTGATATGAACACACTCTGACTACTGTTAACATATGTTTTGCACAAGAGTGCTACAGTGGCAAAGTTGCAATGACAAAGTGCAGTGTTAAACACTGTTAAACACTAAAGGCATTTGCTTTGGTTACTTAAAGTACTATGAATTTGAACTTCTATGCAAAGATGGGATATGTGTATGTACTGAAAGCATACAGTACATACACATATGCCTTAGAAGTTGTGATTAGCATTAGCAATTAATATTAGCTATTCACAGCCCTTTAATGGTCATTTGAAGTTAGTAAAAGCCTATAAAATGTCCCCTTAATGTCAGCCATCCACAGCAGTTTTTCTGTGCCAACTTTCAACTGACAAATGCTAATAGAAATTATGGAGAAAATTTTAGAAGTAATTTAGGTGAAATGACCCTTTAACCCTTTAAATAGTCCAGGAAGACAGAGCAGCAGTGTGTTTAAAGTGTCTGTGTTTGAAAAGTTCACCTCTGCAGGTTGGACTCCACAACACAATAATACCCTGAATAATAAATGTACATCAGCCCAAATAAGTGTATATGTGTTGCAAGCACCCTTGAAAATTCTGTCCACATGAGTTTATCTAACTTCAGTAACATTAAAATCTGTTTTCATTTTTACATCCTCTGAAGATAAATGCTGACTTCAGTAATTGCCATGATATTTCACTTTGGTTTAACTTATCCAGCACAACTTTGTTTTGTATGAAACTCTTAACATTGCCTTAATTTTGTATTCACCAGTGGCATACAAGCTTTCCTGTGCGTGGCTCCCCATATCAATAATTGAATAAGCAAACATACTTTGTGAAAAATGATCCACAAACCAGGAGTAACAGATAAACTTGCGTCAGTGTACGGAGAGAGACTTTTAAAGCCTGTAACGTTTAATTCCATGCCACAAGTCTGGGAGGAGGGCACAAAAAGTCTTGCCACAAAAAGGAAAAAGAGCAAAATGTAAAAAGTGCAGAAAAAAAGTAGTATGCAAAGATGTTGGGGAAGTGCTAATAAATCAAAGGTGTCATTGCTTTTGAACAAATGTCAACAGGTACAGAGATGGGTGATGTGCTTCAGCAGTGGTCTGAGGACACAGAGCACTTGTATCCAGAAATTGTTGTTTCAGATTGTCCTTCAGTTTGTGTAAACACAACACGCAGAACCTGGAGGACTTTGTTTACTCCATGGTTGTACAATTTTGAAGTTTTAAACAACATCCTTTTAGATTCTTAGATTTGGAATGAACACAAACTCACTCACTAAACAATTTTCTTACCTAAAATCAGGTATAGAGCACCTTACTCAGCTGCTTGAACTGCTCTCCTTTACCTCTGTAACTTGATTGCTAACCATGTGCTGCAATGTTATCTTGACTTTTCTGATCAAAGGACACAGAGGAGTGGCGTCTTGTTCTTTGTCTGGTGCACTCAGAACTTCAAGTCACTGGAGGCCATGTGTGACTGTAGGTTATGCTACTGTCAGGTCATCCTGCCATCTCTCAATAGTAGAAGGAAGATGTGAGACAGGCTGTATTCCACATCGTTTCCCCCCCAAAGTCTCTTCGAAAAGGGAAAAAAAAACTATAGCATGCCAATACCTTTCACAGACCCTGTTTCAGTCAAAAGAATAACTGTTGGACATGTGCTGCAGGCAGCATATATCCTGAAAATGATGAGGGACAGATTTCAGCACTGAAAGATGGTGTGCAGCATATGGTTGAACACACAGGGTTGGCATGTGTTGGTGGAGGTGCAGGTCATTTGCTTCACACCGGGGTTGCAACTTCCTATCCATTCTCACATTCTCAGCATTTTGAAGTGTCCGAGATGTCAAGGCCTTTGTTCGAAACACTGCAGCCTCAAACAGAATTTGTCTGTGCCTGAACAAAAATGCCCTTTATACAATATTCAGCATTAGCGGAACTGCAATAGCCACTTTGTTGTAAATGTAAATATGAATGTTTAATTTATATGAGTGTGTAACTGTGCCATAGTATTCATGTGTGCAGCACTCATTCATATTTCATTCTTATGAATATGAGAATGCTGCATATCATGGACAGCAATACAGACAAAGACAAAGACATAAAAAAACGTCATATAAAAGGGTTGTAAAACTGGTCTTTTTTGCTGCTGACGTAACAATTCTGTACAAAACACTCACATCCATGGATGCCGTTTTCTTAGGGCACATCATCAGCTGGATGTATTTTAATCATGTGGCAAATTTCTGTGTAAAATGATCACAGGAATATAGCTGTCTAATCATCACATTGAACCAATATGATTCCCTAAAATCAAACTTAGCTATCCAATAATAAACCAACCTGTTGTCCCTCTAAGTCAAACTTTGCTCTGAGCCGATATGATTTTTCCAAAGCAAAATTTAACTATGTTAAGTTAATAGAATGGGATTTTGTAAAACCTTAACATACAGTATTTATATTACACAGGCCCAATATAATCTTCTGGTAGGCCTAACATGACTGACACATTAATCTAATGTAAAATATACTGAAATTACATTGTTTAAATGCATGCTGCAGTGTGTGAACCATATTTCATTTTTTCATATTTCATCACCTATCTGTTACTGAGCAACTGCAACAATAAATCAACTATACACCAGTATCAGTGTATATGTCAGCCAGTGACAACAAATGCTGAAAAGATGTCATTTTAGTTACCAGTTACCAGAGCCTTCACCAGACCTACGGTAGTCAAACATCTTTGGACTCTTGACAGCTTCTGCCCCTCCAGACTCAGAAAGAGTTTTTAACGACCTACAATGTATGCTGCAGGCTGGATGGGTAACTCAAATCCAGAACATAGATTATGCCCATAAGGAGCCAAAGTCTGACTGTTCCAGAGTACCTCTTCTTAAAATTACCTCTTCTTTTGTGGTCCTCTGTGTGGACCATACCAATCCTTAGCCTGGTCACAGTCCTTGAGCTCACAAAGCACAAAAAATAATATGATAAATGATAAAACAATCAAAAAACCTAATAAACAGAAAAAACCAAAGTCAAAGTTTGGACAAAAAGCATCCTTAGTTAATAACTAAGAGCTGAGCAGTCAGAGCTCAGCTGATGTGTTAAATCAGGACTGTGTGGATGTGATTTCATCAGATTTGACTGACAGTGGCCCACAGATTACTCACCAACTCTCACCAGATTCTTATTCAAGTATTGCAAAGTCCTGATTGAGGCTCAGAAGTATGTACGCATGTGACATTGCCTTTTTTTTTTTCAACTGAGCACTGCACACTAAACCAGCGAGAAGAGCTCAGACTAAAAGAGCAGAGAGGAATCTCTCAAGTGAAATAAGCAGAAAATTTATTCATGTAAGACCACATCGCTCATCGTAAAAGCTAATTGGGAAATTAGGTTTTCAGGGCCTTTTAAACCTCCAAGGAGGCAGGTATACGTTTAAGATTACTGCTGCCAAAGGACACACACTGATTATTTGAACTATTTCTCTGAAGATGAACCACCAGCCAGACAAGTACCTGCAGGTGTAACCTTCTCAATACTTCTGATACAATCCAGCACGTTTTGTATACAAATATTTCCCATAACACTGTAGAGCAATGTAATGCCACCCAGATGACATTTAGACATTTACTATAGTGTGTGTATCAAAGCCTGATATATCTTCTTTCTCTGTGCCACAGAGCTCCATTTTTGTCCAAAACCTTTTAGAAACACATCAATGAGCCACACTGTTGTACTGCATGACATGTTCTTTCTTTACCAAGCTCACACACATTGTAGTTTATTTTGACTCAGTCCCACGCCACAATCACCCTGCTGCCAGAAATACTCACTGGAGAACCAAATGTGGATTAATCCCTCACTGAAAATAGTCCCCAGCAAATGCACTGTTTCCTCCCACTGGTTTAATAAAAACCACGGTGACCATCTGTTTTAAACTATGAATAAACTTTAGATTTGTGAAGTAGTAAGAGTCTTGTCTTCAGGAGGAACCAATGGACTTGGAGCTGAGATGGACTGACACATTCTTGGTTTGGATCAGAATGTAACATTTAATGTTAATAGCAACAATAGTGAACACTGCCAAATGCATCTTTTAATGCTGCAACGATCTGCAAAATATGAACTGTCAGCATTTTTCATTGTTCTAATCCTGCAATACTCAGAGAGTGTCTGGCATGTTTAACCATGTTTATTAGCGGCAATGATTCAATAGTTATTTGATTAGCTGATTTTTATTATAATTTATATAATTTATTTTTCAGTTTTCAATTTTACAAAAATGAACTAAGTATCTTTGGGTTCAGCAGTGCCGGTCGGACAAAATGAGCAAATTAAAGATAATTTGTGAATCCAGTGTTTTTAAACAGTTTTTAAAACTGAACACACACATATAATAAACAGACATTAAATAATGAAAAAATGTTTTCACTTTAAGATTTAAATTTTTTCTCAGTCTGATAATCCATCAATAAAATCAATTAATTAAGTAGTCAATCAGCCACATGTGGCCAATGATGCATTATCTCAGCATTGGGTTGAAGGCCTGAGGGAGACTGTCAGTGTGTCCTCCATATCTTGATCGATTGGAAAAAGAACGATCAAGGCCTCACTTTGAAAGAGAATCACTCTCAAAGTGCTTTTGTCTCAGATCTCATTTGTTGAACTCAAATACTGAAGTCTGAACTCTTCTGTGAAGTGAAAGTGTTTCTTCAATCCATCACTCGCTTCACTGACAAATACAGGAAGTCCTGAGTTAAGGTTAAAATGTCTGGTCCTCCAAACAGCATAGGAAGGGAAACAGAGGAGCTCATTGCACTTGTCCTTAAAAGTACAGGAATAAATAAAAGAAATGCTGAAACAAGCCTGCATCATTTAGAGTAGTTGATAGTCCTGCTGTCAGTTGATGGCCCTGCTGACTTGAAGATCTTTTGAGTAGTCAGAATAATTTAGCTTCCTAAATGTATATTTTAGATTTTGTAACAATATATATAATACAAAACAACCTGCACTCTGTTCGCAGCAGAGTATTTCCCATCTTGATTCTTGATTTAGTTGAGTTAATTCATTAGTGGAGACACACGCTCTGTGGGCAAGGCCTCCACACAGAACACACCTCTTTATTTCTCTGCAGCAGCTACTGTTGCTTTTCTCTGCAGAGTTGACATGTGCTTTGTATTAGAGGAAAGAAAGTAAGTAAAGTTGTATTTATATTGCACGTTTAAAACACATAATAAAAAAAGTGCTTCACATAACAAGACATGAATAAACAAATAAGGTAACAATACAATAGAATATAAAGCACAGCACAATGAGACAGACCAGACAAGAAAAACAACAAAAGACAAAGCCCTGAATGCAGATCTGTAAAAAGGCTTTAAAAATGGCTTTTTAGAAGCTGCTTGAAACAGTCCAAAGATTCAGCAACATCACAGAAATGTTGTTTATTTTATAGTATTCCCTTAAAGGCTGTAGCAAGAAGACATTTCTTTCCTAAAGCTTCATCCCGTGGATTTGAGACACACTCAACAGCAGCGGCAAGCTCTCTAATAATCCCATCATCAATCTGAAGATTGGACATGGATTATCTTGAAGATTTTCAATAACCGGTGCCAACGTCCTGCTGATGTCAAGTCCACATTTACATATCGAGAAAACAACCAGAAAAATGACCAGGCACAGGCTGATAGGAGCAACACAACCAAAATGAATTGATTCAGCCACCTTGTGGGCCAGTTCAGCTATTTAATACATAGACATCAAGTCACCTTTGATGATGAATACCATCATGATACAGAGAGGTGTTGCTGAGATTTAGACTATCCTCACTGATACAACAGAGTGGATACAATAATAGAAATTCCTGTCAGTGTAATGCAATCAAATTCAAAAGTGCCACGCACTACATGCTCTGTAAAACAGGTTCAATAAAAGGTGAAGCTTGAATTTATTGCAGGGCTGTTGCATTAGATTGCACTTGTTTTTAGCAATGTGGACCTTGTAATCTGGCCACTGACTTCATTTCCTTCTTCAATTGGAATAGATGATTAACGCTGCTATCATGACTCTACAGGTTGAAACACAGGCCTGTACAATCAGTGGCCACTAGGTAAAGACATTCTAATGCAATCCAATACAACGGCTCTCTCATAAATGATATCTTTATGAAGTTTACAATGTTCCATTTTTGTTGCTGCTGTCAGATGCTAATTTAACTTTGTATATTATTGATGCAGTTCAGTACAGTTCAGAATGTTGAATCTATGTGCACAGAGCCCAACACCTGAGGATTGGCTTACATTTGTTTATGGAGTTGTGAGACTTTTTCATGTCCTGTGATCCACAAAAACATGTTGCGTCGTGCTCCTGGGAAATATATCAGAAAGAGGAGCAGATTAGCAAAAGAATGGTAAATGGACTGCATTTGCATTTACATACCAGTGCATATAGCACTCGTCTAGTCTGACCGACCACTCAAAGCACTTTACAACACAAGCCAACATTCACACAATGGTGGCAGAGGCTACCATGCAAGGTGCCCCCTGCTCAACAGAAGCGATAACCATTCACACTCACACACCGATGGCACAGCTTATTGGGAACAATTTTGGGTTTAGAATCTTTCCTCAGGATACGTCGACATGAGGAGTGCAGCGGGCAGGAATCGGACCACTGACTTTTTTGATTAGTGGACGACCGCTCTACCTCCTGAGGCTTCATACTAAAATATGAACCAAATACTTATAAAACAGAGAGTAGTAGAAATACAGGCCTGTCTCTGCCAAAGTTAAAAAAAAAAGAACCTCACTAATCTGTATGTATTTGCCATTCAGTGTAGCACATAAAGATACAAAAAAACAGACAATATCAGACAATATTTCAAGGACATTAATTTGCATTGAATGCGTAACATATCTGAGGACATATATGTACAGTACATCCTGTTCGTCTTCGTATGTTCAAGTGTATTGAAAATGCTCAAGAAGTATATAAAAACAGACTTGTATCTCAATGTTTTTGTTGATTACATTCTGCTTTACCTTTGTTCAAGGGCAGCTACTGCTGCGCACTGCAGGCCTTTCACCACACTGGTTAAAGGTCACCTGTCAAATTAAGCTTTGCATATATATTTTAAACTGAATACACAAACCAAAATTCCTTAGTACAATATATTAGCCTAATACAAGAGAAAAAGTTACATATGACAGCTAAAAACACTGCACAGTGAACCAAATCCACATGATTGGACATAGATTGAAAAAATTTAGAACTTAAAGGACATTAGATTTTTATTTCCTGTTAATGACAAACAAATCTCTTCTCCAGCACAACCCTGATGACACGACAGACTGACAGTTTGTGTTATACAGAGAAAATCATGAGCTCACTGTGTCACAGGCCTGTGTAGGTTACTATGATGGATTAAAACAGAGCTCAATGTCAGCTCACTGTAAAGTTACTGAACTCTATGAGACCTGGGCTTGAAATTAAAAAGTAATTGAGATATAGTTGTTTCCTCCTGGCATCTTTGTGACATGGAATAGAAGTCCTAATCAATATGGCTGTCCCTCCTGCTTGAACTCTTGACCATCTTTCTTGCTTGCTAGCTCTCTCACCATAAAAACATATGTTAGCCACTGTATACAAGTGACAATTAGCACAAAGAAATCCACAAAAAGCTTCAATATATTTTCCTCCCATACCCTCTTAATAGCTTTGCCTGTGATTTATTCGTTTCCTTCATGTAAGTGTTCACTAAGAGCCAGCTTTCACACCTGTACCATAATTTCTTAAATAGACAGGCCAGAAAATCTAAGTGGTAGCTGGCTTGGCCATGTTTTTTTGCTTGAGTGCAGTCCTTAAACACTTCCTGACTTTCTTTCAGTCACAGAGTTCTCATTAGACTCAGATATGAAGCTCTGTATGGTCCTTCCAGGAAAAACTGCTCTATTAACTGATGTTGCTTTAAGTTCTCCAGCGAGCTAACTAGCTATCATTAGCTTAACCTTAGTGTCAGTCCGCATCAAGGACACATAGCTACTCTTATTTACTGAAAAAACTTATGTGTTTATGTTTGTGTTGTAATTTGCAACATTTTAACATTAGGACAAGTACGTGTGGCTTAAACAGAATTGTCTCGGAGAGCTTCGATGATAGCAAATTAGCAGTGCTAATTTTAGCATACATGGCCACAAACAAGCAATTGATATTATAGTTCAAAAGGAGGTTATCTTTATGATGCTAGGTGCAACAAATGTGCAAAACTGATTTGAAATGAGTCTTACCATGACTGCAAGAAGTCGAAGATGAAATAACAAGTGAGTGAGCCAAGCTGTTTCAATCGGCAAGAGAGGAATGACAAAAAATCTGGAGGAATTTGCCAACTTCCTTAGCAAGGGGGATGAATTATGCATCATGGCTAGGCACAGAGAAGGATACTAACTTATCATTAGATAACAAGTTTTGCTTGGACAACTTGTAAATTAATGTTACCTGTTAATACTGTTAATAGCTATCAGCTGTGGCATCAGTGGCCATCAGGTTTGGGTGCGACATTTTTTGGTTTTGCATGGGTCGGGTCCTACCTTTCAAGTAATAGACAGATCAAATCGTGTGTCCGGCATTTCTCAATTCTGCATGGGTCCAGGTCTCAGCTTTCAAATAATAGATTGGTCCAGTTTGGTTATGGTTATGGTCATACATTTCTCATTCTTTTGGGTTTGGGCCAAAATATGGGCAAAACCAATAATCCTGATGACAAACTATGAAAGATAATTTCCATTGTTTTGTCAGTGCATAATCCCTATGTCTTTTTGGATGCTACCACTGCACCACATCACAATCAAAAATTTTCAACATACTGCCTTCAACCAGGGTCCAACAATATGACCCGGAGCGAGTAAAAAATAATGTCAGGCCAGTAAACACATTCAGCCAGTTGGCCAGTCAGGCAAAAAAATAATTTAAATGATTTTTTCCAGACATCTCTTCCCGAGCAATGTTACTTCATCTGCTCTACTCTCCGAGATTCGCTCTGCTCCACCTGTGTCTATCCTCACACAACAAGACAAATGCTGGCAAGCTTGTTTAGCTCATAGATGGAATGGCCCAAAACAACATACGAGTTGATATGCGAAAGGACATTCAGTGCCTCTGACTGGGTCAAGAACAATGGCTCGATACTTATAGATACACGTGGATAGATAATTATCGGAAACTGCTGCTTGAAAGCCAGCAAAGCCATAGATCCTTGGCATAACATTTTCCTGTTGGACCCTGCTTCAAATGCTGAAAATCTCAGGACAGGACACAAGCCTTAGTGTCCAGTGCTGACGAACCCTTGCAGTCCTGCCAAACACTGAATATTTGTAACTCAAACCATTGCCCTTTTCATTCAGTTGAGTTTTAATCTCTTTAGTCTTTAAAGAAATACTCTATTTATAGATGTTTTTCACTGATGAATGCTTCATTCTACAATGTAACTTAATATAATTAGATTTCATACATAAAATTGGATTTGACACAGTTCATCTGCCAGCTGCCACCTAGATACCGTAAACCTGATAAATGTGTCATTCATTATGAGACATGCGGAATGGGTAGCAGGCAGATTTCATAATCATTACTAGCACAAACAAGTGTCCCCCAGAAGATGTACTGTATGGTGTCCCATTAGGATAAAGTTTCTCTCCAGTGGCCCAGCTCAGAGTGTGCTGAGGGACCTTTGTTGTCAGCCCTTTGTCATTGTGTGGTCATTGGTAGATACAGTACAATCCCATTTTAATTTTTGTATGTCTGTAAAAGTTTGTCTAAACTTGGCATGACAGTAACTCCAGTTGGGTAAAGCATGCTTCTTCTGTGCAGTCGGCCAATAACTTCAGCTCATATCCAAAGCTTTCCTCAAACCGCCGAGGAAACTTTCCTTCCCCGATGTTCCTTGCCTTCTGCTGTCTTTGCCCTCCCTCTCCATCCATCCCTCTCTCTGTCTCTCTCCCTTCCTCTCTGCCACTGGTGCAGGCCTGTTTGGCTGGCAGCAGGCAGGAATGCAACCTGAGTGGGCAGAGTCGAGGGAAAGGGCAGAGGCCAAGGCAACACAGAGCTGATCCGAGAACAGCCGCTGCCAAGGTAATCACACAGTGAGAGAAATGGGAGCAGCGAATGTAAATATAGAAAGATTACGGTGGTTTGACACGTATCCCTGCCCATCTGATTCACATCCTGGAGCATTAACTATCTCGATCTGCTCTGAGGAGAGCTTCACTGGCTCAAAGAAAAGAAGAGAAAAGGCAAAATTCTTAAAAGAAAAAGTTTTTGAGAGATTTTGGAGGTAACATTCATGTATTTCTGGGACTGTTGTATTTTCAAGAGTGAAAAGATTATGGAACAAAGTAAAGAGGGACTAAGTCAACTTAGAAATAAAGTTTGAGCTTTGAAAAATCTAACTTGATATCTGGTACAAATGGAATATCATAAACTTTTGGCTATGGCCTGATTTGGATGGGATTAACATTCCAGCTGGAGGTGGGGAATGAAATATTCACAGTGCTCCTCTGTAATTTCTCTCATCGCTCTGGATAGCATTTTAACTGTCAGGAAATTATAGGATGTGATGTGTAGTAGACATGGACATTCATCAAGGACAAAGCCAAAAGACACAGTCAAGCTTCAGGCTTTGATGGAGAATTTTCACATTTTTCTTCACAAGCAAAGTAATCCAGTGATAGTTTCCTGTACCACTAATAGCTAATTTTCCATAGTTTTGTGGCACCAACAAATATAAATCCCAAAAATTGGGCTAAAAAAATAATATTAGTGCTTTTTCTGTAGCTGACATTATAACTGCACATTTTATGATATTTTCTTGGTAATGCTCTCCTGATGGCTTCAATTTTTCCTCCCTTCATATTGGATCCCAAATAAGCCCATATGTTGGTGTTAGCTTGTTTCCATCAGACTAGCCAAAACATTTTAATGTCCTCCATTTCCACACAAAAGTCAAATTTCTCATTAAATTATTAAGAAGAAAAAAAAAAAAAGATAAGTAGCTCTTTGCATGGAAAAAAACTTAAAAAAACAAAACAAAACAAGAACATGGGTCTGGAGGGGAGTTAAATTACAGGAGGACCAACCAGTTCACAGAAAAACAGTCAGTAATTGCTGCTGTAATCATTACTGGAGTAGGAGTGAAAAATTACTCACGTAAGTGCTCTGGATGGGATTAAAATCACTGACCAGCGCAGGTAATGTTAGAATCACCCCAGCTCCCTGAGAGAAATAAATCCAGTCAGAATGGGGCTGCAGCTGCAGTGGCACAATTAGCTGCTCTTTGAGAATAGATACATGCTAATTGCTGTACTTGTGAACTGTAATATTCAAAATACTGTCCAAAAGGAGCACCCTTTTATTTGTGTAGTAATCAGATACGTAATTGATTAAGGAAACCCTGTATTGTTTTCGTAACAGTCAAGTAGTTTATGGATCTATTTTTGCAATTATGTGAGTTTCTTGTTAACTATGAAGTCTCCAAAGTTTCTGTTGAAATGTTAAAACAGGTCAAAAACACAAATTGTTGTTCCGCCCACATATTATAACACTTTGTAAAAGTTTTTTTTTTTTTTTTTTTTCAGCCACAGTGAGAAAACGAACTTGAGTGACACAGACTGCAGTTTAGTGTATGTATTAGTTTAGTGAGTGAGGAAAGTTTGGAGGATATTTATACACTGTTCGATACTGAGACCGTAGAAGTCAGTGTAGAGGCTGCTCTTTCACTTGACAAAAAACTTTTTTTTCTCATCTGTAGTTTTTACTCAACGTCTCATTTATGAAGTGTGACAGCTTCGATCGCCTGGAGACTTTCTGTGTTCTTTACTGTATCTGATTGGAGACAACATGAGGCACTTTTCTGGTGCAAGCAAGACTCCCGAGGCATCCGCCCACCGCTATCATCAGTTGACAAGGTTAGTGCATCGGGCTGATGTGGAGTATGCATAGATTACTCAGAAAAGTGTCTGTCTAACCTCTTGGACCCGAGGGCCCTTACAGCCTAATCAGTATTGGTATTTCACATTATTGCAACATGAATTTCAAAGTGTGTACAGTACTGTAAGTGTGTACTGCCAAACGCCATACAGAGAATGAAAGTTTTAGACTGAACAATTTTGAAAAGATATTTAAGTATTTGAGACAGATTTCAGTGCCAGTTTGTCCGAAACTAAACTCTATGGTTCAGTTTCGTAGTGCAATGTAAATTAATATCCCACCATCAATTTTAAAGCAGGTCAGTTTTTGAAAAATATATTATTATTCTGTGTGGTTCAATACAGTAAGTCTGTTCATGTGTGAAGTGCGTGAGATTATCATTTTGAACAAAATGTGTTCATATAATGAGTCTTTGTTCGCTGCAGAACTTCTTTTAAACCCAGTGCCAACATTTTCCATCTGCTGCTGAAAAAGCAGAGCTTACTTTAAAAAGACATCATCCCTTAAAAAACTTGAAATACTGCAACACGGTCCATGGCCATCAATTACTGAGCCAACATATGTTCAAATAAATAAGAATGATATTGTTATTTACAATTTCAAAGGTTTGAAGACAATGTTTTTACCAGTATTCACGTCTTGTTTTCTGATGAGGGTGTTTTCACCACTACCTGTTTGGTTCAGATCAAATGGACTCTGGTTTTTCGCACATTTGATTTAATTTTTTTGGGAAACTCTGCAGACTGATAGTCCCTGTAAGGAAGCCTTGCTCTGCTTTGTGATGCTCCTCCTGTAATAACACAATACGGAACGCTTCTTTTTTTGTTCCAGTCCTACCTGTTCGTCACTGTCTAATAAAGAGGGTCCAACTGCATCTCGACTTAAAAATGCTCAGAATCATTCTTTCCCTACGAGACCTTCTGTCAGGCAAAAGACTTGGATTTACTCTCATGTCTGTGTAGCACTGACATAGTGATGACAATAACATCACAAAAACTTTCCAACCTAACCAAAGTCCATATAACGTCATGACAGCTTCCCGTTAGTCAGTATGAACACAGTCGACTCAAAGTTGTCAGTGCTCTCTGGTAATGTGATGTTATGCAATTTAATGCAGAGATTTTTTCAAAATGATCTCCGCTCGGTCGGTAGAGTGGTCATCCACTTGTCAGAAGGTCGGTGGTTTGATCCCTGGCCTCAGTAGTCTACATGTTGAAGTATCCTTGGGCAAGATACTGAACACCAGATTGCTCCCAATGCTGTGCCATCAGTGTGTGTGTGTGTGTGTGTGTGTGTGTGTGTGTGTGTGTGTGTGTGTGTGTGTGTGTGTGTGTGTGTGTGGTTAAAAGCTCATAATGAGGAGGCGGCCATGCTACTGTTGTACAAATGTGTGTGAAAGGGTGACTGCAGACTTGTGTTATAAAAGGTTTGCCTTGTGGACCAACGTAGGTATTACACAATTTGGAGTGAGACTGGGTTGCATAAAAGTGCTTTGAGTGGTCATCAGACTAGAAGAGCACTATAAAGATACAGTCCATTTACCATCTCAAACATATTTCTGTACATTTTGAAGCTAAGAGCCAAGTTTAAGTCACATCTTAATGTGGGCATATGCATGAATATTAACTAAGAAATACATATTTCAGTGTTGTGTCAGTGGTTGACCATTTACAGCAAATGGTTAAACAGTAAGATTTTCTTTGAGGGAGCTCTCAAGCACTACAAGTAGCAGGGAGAGAAGACAGAAGCATTCACTGAAGACAGAAGTGAAATTTTCCTAATTTTCTATGGAGTAATAACATAGTTTGAGTACTGCTTTATGCAAACAAGCAGTAGCAGCAGTGGTTGATGTCTGTGTGGAGGAAAGAGTCAAAGAAAACATTCAGAGAAAAAGGCTGAGTTAGTTCATTCATTTGATCCGTAATGGATCCATGAACACACAGAAATTCTTTAGTATGTGTTGAGAAAAAAAGTGAACTGGGTTGATATCATCTTATTTTATGTTTGTGTAAAAAAAAGAAACAGCACAATGGAGATCGTGTTCACATATTTTCTATATGTTGATTTTCATATGAACAAGCACAGTAGATCCATCCAATCAGTCTGACTTTGTCATTTTCCCTGGAGATCATACCCGGTGGCAGACAGAACTGCATCGTGACTGTGAGCTGTCATTAGTCTGTAGTCTGTACTCATTACATTGTGCAATCAACATTTACTTCATCATGATATTTTGAAGCAAAAACTTGTCAGTTGCCTGTGTAAGTTGATGTCATTTGACGTTGTATAATACCTTGACAGGTGGGAGCCAATAACACCTCTTCATTTGGGGTGAATTTCAATTTCATTTGTAATTGTCTGGCCTCTAAACCAGCCTTTCCGTGTGTAAAATGGAATATTGTGGCTCCAAAGTGCTAATCAGTGAGCTAAAACAGTGTAATCTATTGTTAAAACTGTTGTGCTGGATGGAGTGGGCTTATGTGCGATGGGCAGATGGACGCTCGGACAAGGCAGGTGGGGTGCTAGACGGACAGACTGGAGGGAGGGCCCCGTGTTGCGGTCCACAGTGCCTTGCCACAATCCCTCATGGGATGCGATGCCACCTTTTTCCTGCCCTCCATCCCCATGTTTCACCCACGTGTAAACAGACTCACACACAGACAAACACACCGAGCTCATGGTTTGGGTGGGAAATAAGAAAAGGCATTCGCTGCCATCTGTTGTGTCGGCTTAAGGATTTCCCTGCTGAAGCACAGCCGAAATTTCCAGGAGGGAGAGCAGGAGACAGAAAAGAAACCCCTCCTTTTTGTTCGACCTCCCTTTTCTTTTTTCCTATTAGGGTGAGTAGTGTGCCAGTGTTAAGACTTACATTCCCAATGGGACCACCTGTACTAAAAATGCCTGCATTTCCAGCACTGAGTCGGGACTCAGTGGCAGCTTTAGTACAAGCTCCCAGCACAATGATATGAAAAGGGTAATGCAGTCACGCAAAAGCAGTGCTGACAATAATTCAGGGCTTAATACTGATGCAAAAATACAGCTTTTACGGTGAGAGGACTCCTGCCTTGTGCTACCATGTGTGGAGCCCCCAGTGTGATGAATATTGAGGAACAGGCACTCAGGCTGTCATATTACCACTGAATGCCACGATATCAAAGAAAAGTGCAGGAACAATATAGAAGACAAGCTGACTGTGTGTGTGTGTGTGTGTGTGTGTGTGTGTGTGTGTGTGTGTGTGTGTGTGTGTGTGTGTGTGTGTGTGTTCATGCAAGACACCAGCTCTTTAAAGTAGAGTGTTAAAAGTGGTAGGGCTGCAGGCAAGGCCATCCATCAGAACAAGGCACAGGCAGGTAACTCCCACAACACTCTATTTCCTCTTACTCTAGTTTTCTCTCATCTTTCATAACACTGTTATTATACACTATTATCACTCTCACTATGGAACTCACCACTAAAATATGTGTGTGTGACCAATTGGTGATGAGTGATGAGGCAAACATGAAAGAATAAATGGTCAGGTAATGAGAATTAACAGCTCTGCACTTCCCTTGAGTGCTATGGGGCCTTTAAGCATCTTTTAGCTAATTGTTTCAGTCCCCGTACCCCAAATTCTCTTAAAGTTGGCAACTAGCTGGTGATTGTAGTGGAACATTTAGCAGCTGAGGAGCCAGATATTTCCCCTAGGAGCTGGTGGAGACCAACACAGGGCTATAAGGGTTGAATATAGATGTGGATGAATGATGAATATAGATGCATCTGTCAGCTCTAGCAAGCTAACATGGAATTCATGAATGTTGCTTATGGAGCTTCCCAACAATGACAATGTCGGAGCACATTTTTGATTCGCCATCCATTTTCAGAAAGCTGTCAATATGAAACACACTACATACCCAATTTAACATCATCCATCCATTTTCTATACCGCCTATCCCTTTCGGGGTTGCGGGGGGCTGGAGCCTATCCCAGCTATAATGGGCGAGAGGCGGGGTACACCCTGAACCAGTCGCCAGCCGATTGCAGGGCAACATGTAAGGACAAACAAACATTCACACTCACACTCACACCTACGGACAATTTAGAGTCATCAGTTAACCTAATGAGCATGTTTTTGGTCTGTGGGAGGAAGCCGGAGTACCCGGAGAGAACCCACGCATGCACGGGAAGAACATGCAAACTTCACACAGAAAGGCCCCGCTTGACCCGGGGATCGAACCGGCAACCTTCTTGCTGTGAGGCACGCGCATTACCTGCTGCGCCACCGTGCAGCCCCAATTCAACATCATAATTAGTATAAATTTTGGGTTATCGCGGAATGCAAACTCAGCCTAAGACGACACAAAGTCAGCTCTTGCAGTTAGTGAGAAGGACCAGTAGAATAACACAATGAATGTCTTCCAGGGAGATTGTCCCCGTATGCAAACCACATTGTTATTTTAACAAGCATGAACACATTAAGAGTTAATGCCATCTTACCTTAAAACAAGTGTACTGTATGTCTGAGCAAGTTTTTCACAACCTCATTAGATAAACATGGCTCCAACCAGATCATTGCATGCAAATAGCAAATTTTGCATCCTTCCGACCATTACTTCTGTGTTTTGTGCGTAAAAACAGCTCCCCTGAAGCTTGCAATCATTCCAGTTTGGGGTCTATGTCTACGCCTGCATCTTGTGATAGTAAATCGTTAATATTTATATTGCATATATTTCCCATAAAGTTGATGTCAAATTGGTATTTCTAGCTGTTAGGTACAATCTTTCATAGATTTTTCTAACACATAGTTTATTTCATGTCATAGTGGTGGCAGTGGTAGTCAAAATGTCACTAGCCAGTTGTTGACACAACAGATTTAGGTCAAGCAAGTGTAACCATTAGAATAAAATTTAAAAAAGCCTCAATGAACTAAGTATTTCCAGAAATGTAGATTTATATTTTAAAACCCAAATAAAGTGTCTCCTTATACACAGGACACCATTATCAGCAGAAGTCTTATAGTGACTTAAATATCTTGTGTCAGCCCATACTGTATGCGCCAGTATTCATTTTGCATCATAAGACTGCAGGCAGTGGAATAACGTTCATTATACATTTGATGCTTCTGTTTTATCAAACAGCATGTATTCATTCAATTTATTTATTTATTTTCATTCATTTTGAAATATTCCTTTTTGCTCTGTATTTTGTTTTGAACTTTTTTTAAAACCAATAACTGACAGAACAGCTGTGCACCTGAATTATGATGATGTTCAATTCTGTTTTTATTCTGAAATGCTGACAAATAACTCCTGCTGCTTGCTTTAATGAGCGTTTAAACTGTGGACTTTTTTTTTTTAGCTTTAGTCGTCTGTGTTCTGTGTGATATAATGTCAGCATTACTGAAACAGTGTGCCATGGCATAAAGTAAAAACAGCTGCGTTGTGCTGCAGTTTAGTATTTCAATTTTGAGCCTCCCGCTTGCTTTGGTCCCACCCAAATTTAGGATGTCATACCTTCCTGACATGACTCACCAGAAAGTTGATCTGTGCCTGCACGCACGCACGCACGCAAACATCTTTTGGGTAAAAACATTTTTTTTTACTGTCAGCTAGTCAAGAAACCATAAAACCATCTTTATTTGCCCTTGACAGCCACTGCAGTGTTGAGTTTGTCGGCCAATATCATTGATATTTGTTCATTTTCAAGTTAAAACGTGAAAACACACCATGAAGACACTCTCTCCAGACTGCTGAGCCATCAGGTCATTAGTTATTTCCCTACTTCATAGCACTAATTTCACACAGCCAGAAAAACACTCCGGAAATGTTTTCCTGTGTCATAGTATTGTTTTAATGCAGCACCATAGATGTGCCATTGATTTTGCTCCGAGTGATTTCCCATTCTGTTTCTGGATCCTTGGCAGGAATTTTCTTCCTCAAAGACAAGGTTGCCAGGGCAACAGCCTCAGGTTAAGATGACTTCAAAACTCTGGTTTGATTTCCTTGGTTTGATTCCATTGCAAGGTACGTGCCTGCGTTTGTGCATTCGTGCGTGCGTGTTTCGACTCTTTGTTAATACATGCTTGGGTATATTTTTCACTTGTCATGTGTTCACTCCCATAGCTACATTCATCTGTACAGTATGGACACATACTGTTGTTTTGTAATTTATTATGATTTTTTGGGTTCAGGCAGTGGCAGTATAGAATTATGGCCTCACTACTAGCAGGCTTTATGGTAAATAAAGTCAATAGTGCCAGTAGTAAAATCTACAGCCTGGAGGGAGTTCTAATGTGGCAAAAGGCAGAACAGTATTAGCATGTGCAAATAGGGTGATTTAACAATGCCATTGGCAGAGTATGCTCAAGTGTGTGGACATGTGCACCAATGTAAGTGTGCACTGGAGTTTTCATCAGTGTGTGTTGTCTAACAGTGTCTGCCTAAGTGTGTTTGTGTAAGTGCAAGGAACAGAAATAAGAAGAGAGACAGAGAGAAAAAGAGAGTTGCACTTGATGCCTGCCTTCCCCTCCACACAAGCACACACAAGGAGTGAGACAGTCATTTTACATCATACCCCACCACCTCAATATGAAATTGTGCTGTTCAAAACACATAACAAGTCTCACAAGTCTTGCAGTAGATATAAGTTGTGTGTGTGTGTGTGTGTGTGTGTGTGTGTGTGTGTGTGTGTGTGTGTGTGTGTGTGTGTGTGTGTGTGTTGGGGGAAGGGTTTTACACCAAAAACCCATGATGTTTGCAGTATGATTACATGTGGTAGAATACGAATCTGCTCATGTGGATGTGTAATATGTGCCTGTTTTTAGATGAAGTAATTAGAGGTAATTACAACGCGACCATATCCACCGCCAGCTCTGCCTCGCTCTGTTCCAGCAGCTGTAGCTTGAGAGGCAAGAGATGATGTTCTGCTTTTTTGCATCTTTTATAAGGTATCTCTTCATTGTACAATAACCCACATCATGCTGACCCTTGAGTGCTCCAAGGATGCCAGAGAGAGTCAGATTGCTGCTGGCCAATCGAGAGCCAAGGAAAAAGGAAAAGAAGGAGAGTTAGGGGAGGAGTGGGAGAGAAAGAGGGAGACAGATAAAAGGGAACTCTTCATTTAGTGGGACTACAGTGTGTCTGTCCACCATCATTCACTATGACTTGGGCCCATTTCAAGGAGGACAATTACATTGTTATTTCCAATACTTATTTTCGTAATTTTGGCAAATTATGGTGTGATTAAAATATTCCAGCATGTTCATTTCAGGTCTTTGAACCAATTATCTTTGCATTGTGGTAAAGCAGGATAGCTCTGTGAGGAAGATCCGCACCTTTAACTGGAGTAGGAGGACCTCACATGAGGACTGTTGGTCAGTGTGCAATTTCAAGGTCATGTCCCACAGATCTTACCACAAACAAAGGCTGATATTTACTGTGAAAGAATGCACGAGAGTGCACACAAACAAACATGCAGGCAATGAGACATGCATTCTTTCAATGCAGTTTAAAGCTATTCCACCAATCAGCAGGTGGTGGTGGTGGTGAGACACTGAGGAGCATATCAAAGTATGTAACTGAACACACCAATAAAAAATATGGCAAAGCTGTATTGATATAGAGTATAAAAAGGAACAACTTAATGGTTCAAACCAATAAACAGACAAATTAAAGCTTAATTTATCTGTTACTAGCTCATTTTATTTACATGGTAAACACAGACAAGACTGTAGCTGTCATATTAGTGAAAGCAGGGAAGCAAGGAACATGCGGAATAGGACCCAAATGCACCAGAAGCAGAACTAGTGCAGTTCAGTGATTTCCATCCATTTATCCATTTTCTATACCTGACTATCCCTTTCGGGGTTGGGGGGGGGGGCTAGAGCCGGAGCCTATCCCAGCTGTCAACGGATGAGAGGTGGAGTACACCCTGGACTGGTCGCCAATCGATCGCAGGGCAGTTCAGTGATTTCATTCACAAAAAAAAAAAAAAAAAAAAGGAATACGGATGGTGAAGCAGACAAAGGTCAAATCCTGAGAAGTCCAAACAGGCAAAGAAATCCAACCAGGAGTAAGTGGCTTTGGAGCTAAAGAATGGAGAGCTGGACAGGGGTGGAGCCAGAAACTTCAGGTGAATAGCCTGGGTGCGAAGGGCAGAGCAGGTCTTGAAGGTAACCAGAAGGCAGGGCTGAAGTGCAGAGCCACACTGGAGGATGGGCAGGAGTATAATCAGGAGGTTTGGGTTGCTCTGGAGGACGACCAAGAAGCTGAGGGAACAGGCGAGGCTGGCAGTGAAAGCAGTACAGGAGGTGAGAGGCAGAACCTCTCAGAGGCTGGTGGCCAAAGTGTGGAACCAGAGACAAGAGAGGAGTGGCGGTGACAGAGACAGTCTGTGGAGTCAGGGAAACAGGAGGCTGACAAAGCAACACCATAGTAGACTTCTGCAGCTCAGCAGGATCAGAAAATGGCTGCAGCACTGGCACTGGCGACAGCTGCAGCTCCAGCTCAGTGGATTGCTGCATCACAGGAACTAGTGACTGCTCCAGTTCGGGCTCAACGGGTTGCTGCAGCTTGCCAGACCGCCGACTGGAAACTGGGAGCACGTGTCAGTTGTATCGCTGATGGGAAACCAGGCACAGGAGCCAGGAACCTAGATAGCATTGGCCTACCCAAGGGTTGTCAGACTCAGGAACTGGGGAGACGTCAGTGGGGGCACTGAGCACTGGACCCTCCAAGGTGCTGGGTGGTGGTGAGGGTGAGGAGAAGCATCATCATGTGAACCAGGACAGGATCAGGCAGAAAAAGGGCCGGTTTCATGCTAGCCAACTGGTTAACTGGCTGGAGGCCAGGAATCCAGAGTCTGTAGAGGCTCTACATCAAAGTGCAGCAAAAAAGAGACCAGGGAGCTGGATGAAAGGGAGCTGCATGACAGCCAGCTTCAACATCATCAGGAGCCTTGCTTTCTTGTGGGGCCTGTCTTGATAGCAAGCCAGGTCCTCCAGAAAAGAGACTCCTGGAAATCCTGGGAGATGGAATCAGGTTGGAAACTAAACCAGTCAGGAACAGGAACTAGCTGGGGGCTAGCAGGCTGATGGCTAACTCTTACAGGACCTGGAGCTGGCAGGAGACTAGCAGGCTGATGGGGAACCAACTCAGGAATTGAAATAGGCTGGAAGCAAACAGGTTGGTGGCTTGCTGAGTGAGTAGCTGGAGGTGCCAGGAGGCTAGATGGCTGGAGAGTGTGGTTGGCTGTTAACAGTCTGAAAGTTTGGCTCAAGACAGGAAGGCTGCAGGTTAACAAACCCTGAGCCTAATCGAACGTAGTGCTGACTGGGAGCTAATTTTTTCAAGGGTGATAGAGTAGAAGATGGCAGGATCGATGCTAGCAGGCAGGAATGTTGCTAGAGAGCAGGGTGCTAGCTGGCCGGGACTGGAAGTTAGCATGCTGGTGACTAACATGCTGCAGATTAGCTGACTGGGAAACAGGGCTGTTAACAAAGTCTGTGAGGTCTTCAGGCAGTGTTGATCATCCTATAAAGTGTACTGCTGAAGCAACAGTTTCTAGAAACTTTTTGTTTCACCTGGGCTGCTTGGGTATAAAGCCTTTGAAGCTGTCTTTTTTATGTTAAGCATTCACGTGGTGCGTGTGATGTCTTTCTCGTAAAGCACTTGGAGGCGCAATTCCTGTATGATAGGTGCAATACAAATTAAGTTTATTGTTTTTATTATTAACTCTTTTCTGCATTTACATTTTCTACATACAGGGTGATGGCAAAATTTTTCTCACCATTATCTTAGACAAAAGTCCAGTTATAGTGGAAAAGATGTGTCAACTACCAAAAAAGCAGTGGAAGTAATGGAGCTTCCTAACAAGTGAGGAAGGATTGAGGGCAAACCTCGTTCAAAGACTCGTGTCTGGTCTAAAGCCAGAATTGGTTTCCTCATTCTCAAATCAAAGAATGCCAGGTAACCACAGCACCAGCTCACTGAAGCTCTTATGTCTGAATCGCTTCTTACTGTTGAGAGAAAACTTGCATACCATGATGAAATGCTTTTACCAGCCTGAAGCACGTCTTTATACTTCTGAACCACTTGTAAAGAAATACTGTAAACAGCGCTGCATTTGAAATGGGTTTGCTGAATAAATAATATATTACAAACATCAGCATTCATAAGTAATGAACTGCTGAAGTTTCTAACAACTCTCTTTTGAAGAGCGACTGTCTTAAATTTTCCTTCTAACCCAAATCTAGCACTAAATGATTTATCTCATCTATTGATGGTGAATCAGAAAGACTGAGAGGACTGTGTTTATATGCTGGTACCCAGTGTTCTCTGATGCACACCTGAACAGCCGAGAGTGCACAGAGCACAGAAAAAGACACAACTTAAACACTTATCTGCCCATTTAAATCGGTCATTTATTTATTGAGAGCAAGTTCCTGGCCTGATGAAACATGATAAACAGATATTACAATAAATTAATAGTGTATGCGGAACACCAATCATCAGGAGGCACTGAAAATGAAAAAATATGACTGTTGGCTGGCACTAATAAATGACCTACTTTGTCATATTATTTTGTGGATTTGGTCATGGGAACACCTAAACCCGATTAAATGTGTGTGTATGTGTGTATACATTTACCCCTTGCTGCTCCGTGACTCCTCCTAACATCTGGCTCAGCAGCACAGAGGGTGGAGTCGCCAGAAAGAGGACTAAGAAGGAAAAACAGGGGGATTGACTTCAAAAGCAGGATGAAAAGGAGAGGCTTGTCTATGATTGATGCACTTTAAACACTTGTGAAACATCTCTCCGGATCAGCAGAGCTATTTAGGCCAATTATTCCTGTTTGATGATAACTGAACGATAGAACTATCAAGGCTGTCAGTTACCTTGATTATTTTTGTTCATTACCAGTGATAAATGTTCTAATAAATTCACAGCATCGAGGTGATGTAACATTAAAGCGGGGTCTGTGTTGCACAGCTGTGGAACGGAAGCAGCGCAATAAACACAAGATGTTCTCGAAGACGTGGTGACACAAAGTGCTTATACAAAGGATTATCTTAGGAATGTGGAGACATTACTTTTGATGATGAATGTAAATTTAGTAATGAGCCATCTGAGGCTGCAGTATTGTTAGGCACAGTTGTTGCTAGGCAGGGTGACATGCAGAGCTGAGGGAATTGACTTTAATCAAGTGCTAAATAAATATCCCTTTGGATCAGTATTGTAGAAAAGTGCAACAGTAGATTAAGCTCATGAGTTCTTGTGGCTAACAACTGGGTTTGAAAGTGGTTGATTTTTGGTTAGTGCTTTCATATTTTAGTGGAATGTGTGGTCGCAGGTGTGCTAATATTGTACGTAGTAGCCATTATTTTGTGGCTTTTTAATGATTTGTCTGACATCAGGACTACAATTATCTAGTTGATCTTTGTAGTTTTAGGCTGAAATCACACATGGCAAATGTTACCTTTGCATTACTGATTGCACTGGCTCTGTGTCTGCACAGATTTATAAGGATGTATATCATTATCATTTTTCCGATTTGGGTATTGTTTTGCTGTTGTTAGCTTATATTATTGTATTTAGAGTATTTTATTCTGTTCTATTTTCTGTAGGGAAAAGAGTAATTTGACTGGAAGCAAATGACATTGCCTTACATTTAATAAATGAATGAGCAATTGCTCAACAGCAGTACAAACTGCCAGAGGTGTTTATATGTATTACGGCTCTGACCATTATTACTTCACCATTACTATTTACTATCACCTTTTCCTACCCCCTATGTATATACAGTTTTACTTTTCTGTCTCCTCTTACCCAGCTTTAATGTTGTTAGAATCAATGTCCCCACTGCCTGGCAGTATCTAATATATTCTGTATGGGCTTTTCCCAGCTGAAGCTATATGATGTTAACACATTTTTATTGCACCACCAATTCATCAAGTGGTCCAGATGTCTCAGGCATACTTGTTTTGTACATGTTTTTCTTAAATCCAGTCTGAAGCATTTTGTATCTTTGAAAACTTTGGGATTTAATAGTTTTGGCTGCACAGCATGACTAAGTCATGACTGACCCACCAGCGGGAACCTGCATTTGAAGGGGTAAACCATAAAACCTCAAAAATATAAATAAACCATTAGTACTGCTTCAATTTAATTTACCAAACTATTCATTGAAAGCAGTCAAACTGAATAATCTTGATGGGAATTATGGCTCCGTTCTTTTTTCTTTTGTTTTTCAGGGCTGGGGGTTACCAGGTTTATCTATGAAATAATCATTAGGATAATGACAAGTTAAGATTTGATAAGATTCAAACTTCCCCCCAATTTAATCTCAGTTTGCATGTGTGGACGAGGTTTAGAAGCACTACATTATTCATATTATCAGACCTAATGTCAATGACCTTCATCATAAACTTTACACAAGGTGAGGCCATATCCCTCTGCATTGTCAGTCAATTTACTACTTTGAATTCAGCCTCTGTATGAAATGTGTTATATAAATGATGTTTCCTTGCCTTGACTGCCTTCATTCAACACTTAATATTAAAAAAAAAACCCTTTAACTGAACAATTAAAAACCAAGTGTAATGAGCTTTTATGCAAAACAGGTTTTAATGAAAATCAGATAGATAAACAATTATCTGAAAAATATTTCACCCAATTTTTTTTTGAACAGATAAAAAGTAAAATAACTTATAAAAATAGTATGATTTTGTGTTGTATTTTAAAACCCAGACAAACAAACTGTCCTGTTCAGCTGAGCAGCTTTGACAAAAGGCTCAAACAAAGCACACTGTCTTATTAAGAGAAACATAATTCCAACAACAGCCCTGAAATGTGAGGCAGAGAAATCAATCTATTTTCACTCACATTAAAATGTGTCACTTATAAAGTATCAGCTGTTTATTTACCTTTCAACCATAAGTCACCTGAAGGTTTTTACTCGGTTAACATTTCAAAGCAGATATCCCACGTTACTGTTCATCTAGCACCTGAAGGGGGTGTTCTGCCAAGTGAGATTAATGCTTTCAGTATTTACAGTGTCATGAAGGTGGCTCTTTTAGCCTGGCTAGATCGCCATGGTAACTTATACTGCACAGCTAACCTGCTCTGAGGTTAAATTCAGAGTTTCAGATGTTAATTGGCAGTAAAAAAAAACATCATCCCTTCAAGCGATACAGATTGTTAGCTGAGGGAACACGTTAAACTCGCTGATCCGTCCGTTGGTAATTTCACTGAACGAAAGCGTGTAATTACAGCAGAGCAAACTGTTTGCTGTTAACTCTTTGAGTTTCACTCAGCAGATCATCCAAACAGTCAAAGACAGAAGGCACAGACACTACAGACCACCTAAGATGACGTTTTGCTGTTTGCTCCTGATTTGCTGCCTGGTCTGTTTTACACTGCTGGTACTGCAGCTTCTAAATGATCAATCAGAACATTGATTAGTCTATTAGTATTTATCACAGATGAAATTCAATCAATACTCGAGTGGATCCTCGTGTCCTTCATTATGGGACCTGAACGCAGCTCCAGAGCAGAATGTTTAAATAAGCTGCATCAAGTTTAATGAAGAGCTCTACAATGTGCAGTCGTCATGTTAGAAATGAACCTGAGGCACTGAGCGTGCACTGATGGTGAAATACATACTGTTTATGAACTTGACATGATGCAGCAATTTCCTGCCTGTCTCTTGCCTTATTTGCAGCAACAGTGTTGCTTTTTGCTGTAATCATTCTTTATTCCTCATCTCTCTCCATCATAACGACCAGTTTCTCTTGACTGAAGCATGGGATGGGTCCATTTAGTGCAGATATTGATCCAAATGATGGGTTAAACAGTCCTTTTTTATGGGTGAAAAATCTGTGTTAATGAAGAAACCTGATAACCACCGTCATGATCATAATCTATGTCTGGGTTTTTTGATTTTTTTCGAGTCAGCTAACATAAAAAAAGCCTGGCTATGTTGAACTTTCTTCGTCGTAGTACTCTGGAAGAGATACAAGATATTTTGTTATCCAACATCCATCTACCTGACACGTCTGCACATACAGAGTTCCCAAATTGGATGCTTTTTTAAGATTTGTATCTTCCTAATGTTCACAGCATTGTCAGTTATTCAGCAAACCACTCTATTTTCCTCTCTCCAGTCCTTTGCATCGTTAAGAAGCTTTTCAGACAGATTTTCTCCTAAATTCAAAACAGTGCAATAAGCAGGAGGACATGTTAAATCTTCAATGCGGTGGCATGTGACTGCCACTTGATGTCCGAAGGTCTGTGGTTAAACAAGCTGAGGCAGACTTTCCTTCAGTGATGCTGCTTCACTCTGATAAATGTTTGAACCTGTCTGGGATACTGTCTTTGTTGATGGGAGAATCTTGGAAGGGTTGAGAGCATTGCTGTATTGTTAGAGTCCCTTGCCTTCTACAATTTTGCATGGCTGGAAGTCAGTTACAATCATTTTTTTGCAAGCTCTTCATCCATCTTCCCCCCTCTCAATGGGGTTTTGACAGGTGCTGCATAATCATGGAAAGATGTCTGTCTTGTTTTCGGTCTTGTGCCAGTGCTTCTGTGAGAGTTAGATGCCTGGCCAGACAATGATGAAGCCCTGGTGTTGGTTTCAGAGGTAGATGCGTGAGTGTGAGTGTCAGTGACGACTGACTTGTATATGATGTGGTGGTGCTTTCAGCACAAACACAGGGACCGTCGTTATCTTGGTCATCATTATCATGCTGTGGTCTGGCCTTAGCCACCTGCCCTGTTGGATGCTGTGTTTTTAATGGCTGTAAAGATTTGTTGACCCTGCTTTAGATTATGTTTTTCATTTGTAAATAATGCAGTCCACTTTATCATCGCTTTTATTGCTGAAGTGCATCCAAATGCTGCAGCGTTTTCATGTTTGGTAGTAAGTAGAGAGGAAATGTAAGCTTTCTGCAAACACGTCATCCATGGTGGAATCAGTGCATGACGGCCTACATCATAACACTTCAGACATCAGGGGTAACACGAGGTGTGTGTCCAAGCAGAGCTAGTCATGGTTAAGTAACAAGCAAGTGCGACTCAGTTTGCCTCAGTCATAGCAAAGAGCCATTAAAAAGAATCGGATCATTCGCAAATGTAATATCACTATCCCAGAACAGTAACAGTTGCTGTTATATGGAACTGATTCTCCATAAAAGCCCCACTGTTGACTACAAGGAGCTCTGCTGGGTTAAAACTAACTAACTGAGCTTCAAAAAGCTAACTTTAAAAAAAGAAAAAATCAAAGAGAAAAAAGCCTCCGGAGGATTCAAATAGAAAAGTCTGTCCGCTGTGGTTCAATGGACAGAGATGTATACCAAGTGCTTGCGATGTTGTCATTGCTCCTGTCAATCTGCAGGGACCATATCCACTGATGTAAAAATGCTTGCTACAATCCTCTGAAAAGAGGCTTCTCAAAGAGATTGCCTGTCCTTAAATTATTTATTTATCACACTAAACTATCCTTTATGAATTCACATTGAATAATTAACAGGGATGAATATCATTTGTCTTCATCTGGGAAACTCTCAGAGGGTTATAAATGTAAACATTAAACCACATAAAAGTGCCCGTGGCAGGCCAGTCAAAGACAAAGGGAATACCAAATCTCTTAATGTTTAACGAAGTGATGCTACATGCACAGTTTTTAAACTACTGCTGTGAGATTAGTTGCAATGACAGCTTCAAATAAGAGTGTAAAAAAATAAACCTTCCTGAGTTTCTTTCCACAATGACTAATTCCTGAAAGACCACTATTTGCTTTTTCTAAAGCGATTGACAGCACCAAATAAAACACTCGCTTTGAAGGCAGCCAATCTTTGCTGAAATGAAACACATATATAAATACTTGATTCACTTTGCAGAATTTGGCAGTTTTCCGGCGTTATTCATGCAATAGAGAATTTGAGATAACACACTGCAGATAATAAGCAGCAGGCTAAAGAAGGTATATGTACAATAATCCTGTGTAGATTACTGATCAAACACTAATACTGATCAAATAATGCTTATTTTTGACAGTTAACTGTAAGAAAGTAACAAAATGAAGTCATCATTGTGAACATGCTATTGCTCCCTCAGAAAATGCCACTGAACATTGCCAAAACTTGAGATCAGGAATTAGCCGGTATCGGTGTAATTCCTGGTATAGTGGACTGTATGTGTAGGAAGGAAAATTTCATGTTTGTGTATTTAAAACACTAAACATTGTACATGAAACAGCTTCTTTGACTGCATGGTTGCTTAAGGAATAATTTGACATTTTGTGAAATATGCAGTTTTCTCCTGCAGAGACGTCTAGCACATAAATAATGTCATTTTTACACTTCAGTTTTCATATTAACAAACAAGACATAATGTGTTACTGAGGTTTTGAGGCACTGGTAGGTAGATTTGTTACTATTTGACTGAGCCATGCTAACTGTTTCCCCTCTTTTTCCAGTCTTTGTGCCCAGCTAAGCTAACTGTTTATGCTGGCTGTAACCTAACAGCAACTATTTGATGGACACATACTGTATGTATGTGTTTTTGATCCTCTCATCTATCTCGTGTTGAATGTTGAACTTTGCTTTAAACTATTCAAGCAAAAAGGAAAATTCAAAAGTGTGAATATTATTATACATATAGAGGCATCTCATATTCTCCTGGACTTAAATGGAAGTGAGAGGTTGGGACAGTGCATTTTTCCGACAGGCTTTTAAGAGGCCACAAAAGCAGTGCCGCAGCTGCAAAGTACTAGGCTATTTCCCAGGTAGCTAAAAATGGTGTCTCCCAACAGCAGCCTAAATCTGGCACAGCTGGTAGCCAGAATTGTAGCTGACTCCTGATGAATTATGCTGCAGAACAGGGCCAGGAACATTGGTCCAGTGGCTGAAAGGTGGCTGGAGGTCAACTAACTGCAGCTGATTCACATCCCAATTCAGCCCAGGTCTTGCACCTTGAAGACCTGGCCAAATCTAGCAATCCACATGTGGGCATGAACCGGTTCACCTTTGGCCTCGTGGAGCCAGAGCCCAGCCAAGTGTGCCAACACGCAGCCGCAAAGTTTCAGGTCAGTTTCTGCAGTGATGAAATTCTGGTTTCACTTTCTTTAATGCAGGTTTAATCTGCAAGGTTATTGGATGCTCTTTATTCATTAGTGCACTGGAATATACTATGACCTTATTGCCTGATAATTAAGGTCCAGACGGTTGGTAGATTAACAAAAGCAAATGCGATGTGTCTGCCTGATAATGCTAGACTAAGACCTAACTCTAACATTAGTTTACTTTGTAACAGTCGCCCTGTAATTCCCACATGCATCTCCACTTCACCATCGCTGCTAATGCAGCAGAGGCCAATGAGAGAAGCTCATGTTATGGTGGCTGTTGCATGTCCCTGTTGTAGTACTTTAGAAAAATGCACTGTGATGGTCTAAAGAGGAGTTAGGTTGGCTGTGGTACATTATTTTTATTGCTTAGAAAAAGTTGCAAAGTTTATTTTTTAGGAGAAATACTCAACTTTTCTAACATTTAAAAGTTACATAGTTTTGTTCTAACATGGTGTTTTTGCAGACCCAAGAAATAAATGGGCATTTAGTTTTTTAGATTGGCCTGAGACTGATAAAGCAGGGAGCCTTAAGACCACACACACACAGACACACACACACACACACACACACACACACACACACACACACACACACACACACACACACACACACACACACACACACACTATAACGCATTGGGACAGGACAGCAGAAGCCTCTCTTCCTAATTAATTCCCATTTTCATCCCGGATCTGATTGCAGGAAAAGAGGGATACAAGAAAGGCTGCCCTCCTCAAATGCCTAATGAGCTTAATCGACCACACTCTACAATCTCATTTAAGCCCGTCTCCTTGCCCATGAATTAAACTATTACAAAAACCTGCTTGAACTTAACTGGCGGCTTCTTAATCACAGCAAATCACTGTAATCCTGCACGTCAGAGAGAGCCTGCAGAGGAGCAGTGCCGCACGGGCCCCTGTATGATAGTGTGTCTGGGCTGATACCAATACACGTGTGTTTCCATATACATTATGTTACATATATGTAAATTGTGTGTGTGTGTGTGTGTGTGTGTGTGTGTGTGTGTGTGTGTGTGTGTTTGTATGGCAGATATGAATGCATGCTGCGGCATCACTGCAAGTACATGAGAACTGGAGAGTAAGGCCAAGGTATCAGAAATCTCGTCACATCTTCATGTTCTAGTTTTTCCCTTTGGGGATACAGTGTTTTTTGTCTGTTTGTGGCCCCCATGATGATCACCCCCCCCCCCCCCCCCCCCCCCCCCATTGCCATTGATGGCCCCCAGCAAGTTTTGTTTCAACAAAGCCTGTTAGCAGTTTTCTGCTCTCCTCCTCACCCGCCCTGCACAGCTCTCCTCTTCATCTTCTCATCTCCTCTCCCTGTCTATCTCAGCTCGTGTTTCAGGTCTTCGTCACTGCTGCGGAGCATAAAGACACGAATGAAAGAGCGCAAATGCTAGTCTGATAAGCATGAAGGACAAATATTGAAAATGTTTTTTCTGCCTTCTTCCAGTTGGCTTATTGTAAATGATTCACTCCTCCGCCTGCATTTGTTCCTTTTTTTTCATACTGCGCTCGTGTTCTGTCTCCATGGCATGGGTAGTATGAGTGGTTCATCTCAGAAAGAGTAATTAGAACATAGAGGCACATTTGACATTTTCATATGAATGCTAATGGACAAAAATAGATGCACTAGATAGTTAGCAGAGGAGGGAGAGTGTGTACTGTGTGTTCCCAGGGTCCTGTGTATGTGGGAACATAGGGATCACCCTGCAGGAGGGGTGACGACCCTCTATTCAAAGATAAAAGTCGTATTTATGGACAGAATCATTTGCAAGTGATTTTTGGGAGGTGCAATGTCAATACACAATGGCACCCACATGAGATTAAAAAATACAGATCATCATGTTAAGTCCCTGCTGACATAATGTAAACAGACAGACAGATGTAAGACTGCAGGCAAACTAATCCTGAACACCTGATTTGCACCATTTATGTCACAAATCTCTTGCCTTCTCATTTAATTAGTGGATCAATAGGTTGATAAAAAAAAAGTAGATAAGACACGAATTGTTTCAGTCATTGTTCAAGCCAAAACAGTGAGAAAATGCATACATGTTCCAGATCCAGCTTCTCTAATAAGAAGGCTTGCTGCATTACCTTTTCATACTTCTGTATCTTTGGGATTAGAATTTATAGTTGAACAAACCAAGACATTTAAAGCTTAAACCTTGTGAGAAGTTCAGATGATGTGATAATTATTTTCTAGGCATTTTATAGTATAAACAATACCTTGTTTAATCAAGAAAATAATGAAGTTACTTACAACCCAAGTCAAAGCTCAGACTGGAGTACACAGATATCATATCACACTGCTGGAAGCAGTGCTAATTGGGCAGCTGTGGGTCGGTGGTCGGTGGTTCGATCCTTGGCCTCAGCAATTCACCTGCCTATCCTTGGGCAAGACACTGAACCCCAGAACTGCCCCTGATGCTGTGCCATCGGTGTGTGAATTCATAAGTATGTCGCTTTGGATAAAAGCATCTGCCAAATGACTAATTGTAATTGCAATTTCCACTGATGGTCATTGAGATTAAAATCCTCGTAGAAACAGGCTCCTTATGACTTCAGTTTTAGTTTCTTGAAAATCAAAACTAATGCAGTTGATTGTCTGCCATAGTTTAAACCCCGACTTTCCATTGTTTCAGGTCACCAAAATCTTAAAAAGAAAGTAACGTATCGTATAAAAGTATTGACGTGTTTATAGCCGTTTGGCACAAAAGCCTGCTGTCATGCAGAGAGGTGACACCCTTTGGCTCATGCAAATGTGGATAGCAGAACAGGATTTTGGATGGTCTCTCCTCAAAGGCATGCGTGGTGTTGCACACTGTCGTACTCACACAAAAAGGCACAAATAGCTGTGTGGGGAATGCAGAGAGAGCTTGAGAGAGTTCAAACCCTGCCTTCTTTCTCAGCTCCGCTCACCAGGCCAGTTGCTGCGTTAAGCAGTTATGATTGTTGTTTTGAAAAAGACACAGAAGATGTCCAAGGCAGCCATCCCAACTTTGACCTCTGGAAGAGGGTTTCACTCACTATTGGATAATACAACAAGCTTTGTTTAAAGCATACTTGGGCCTTAACTCACTCCACGTCCAAAAGCATTCCCACATTCACTCACTACTTCCTATATAATATAAACCTGTAACAGCCATTCTATGTTTATAGTTAGTTATATAGTGAGCATTACATTACATCTTATCGTCATTTTGTGGCATCAGTGACAGCTGTAGTCATAAAATGTAACATGGGTGTTCATACTGTTGGATTTGTTAGAGGCGCTACACAATGCAAATATTTCTCACTGAACATTTGGACACTCAGATGAACATTATAGTGTACTTTTTAGTAAAAAAAGGGAGGATTTTGCACACAGCATGACAGCATTATGCTTCATTTTTGCATCACCTGCAGCATAATGCGAGGAGTAGTCCAAAACTCAAATCATTTACATCCCAAAAGGGAAGGATAAAAGTAAAATCACAAGAATGACATCCATGGAAATGAGCTGCTGTTTTTTCGTTGCACAATACCAATACATTATTTTTTACAATAACAATCTCGAGGAAGTCAACACTGAAACACTGACACGCTGCTATTAACATTATGACACATATGTGGTGTGTTCAGAACTGCAAAATCCATGGACAAAAATTCAAGTGCAGATGACTTATGTTTTTTTCATCTGTGTGACAGAACATGTACAATGCCACTCACATGTTAACTGAAGGCATTTCTGAATAGCCTAAATTATCCTGAAAAAATAACATTTGGAATACATGTGTAAGACATGCAGCTAATATGCAATAAGCTTATAAATAAAAAAGGATGAACTTTATTAGTTTGAAAATGTTTCAAATTATCATTGAGCTCCAAGTTATTTGTAATGTCATCATGTTCCAAAAGAAAAAAGGCTGCTTTTTCAGTAGCTGTGTAGTCAATTTGCCGAGTATTAAAACAGCATAAAACAACAAGCATTAACAGTTGAACTGCTCAATCCCCTGAACGCAATCTCAATTCCACTGCGGCAAAAGAAACAAGTGAATAAACTGACATTATTGATGTGAGTGAGGGAGAGAGAGCAAGCATAACCAGAGCATGAGCATCAGATTAAGGCTCCCAGTGTGCTGTATTTCCTTATGTTGTCTTTGTGAAGCGCTATCATTAGGGAGCTCAGGAGAATCTAAGTCTAATTAGGCTGTTTAGTATGGAGCCGGGAGGACAAGGGCTAGACTCTGAGTCCAACTCTGCTGCCGGCTCTGAAGCCCTCAGAGAGACACTTTTAATGAGCTCCAGGCTATGTGTTTACTATGAGATCTCTCTCCCTCCATCTCCTGCTCGCTCCCTCATTTCTCACCTGCTCCGTCGTTCCTTCAAAGTCTCGCACATGCGTGTGCACGCTGTTCAGAGAGACACACGAATGCAAAAGCGCAATTCACAGACAAGAGATGTCTGCAGGTTTTAAACATAATAAAGGCAGCACCTATGCAATATAATGTCATCTACACCTTTGTGATGTTTTACAATCAGTTTTTATCCAGACCAATAACAAAGACTGTCCTTTGAAAAAGTGAGAGCAGAGTGGATTCCACACCTGTCTGATAGTCTCAACCAAAAAGCAGCATTATAATCTCCTCGCTCAGCTATTTCACTGTATTACAGATGTTGCTTTTATTGCATCCCTCCTCTCTATGTAGATACTGTATGTGTTAATACACAGCTCTTCTTGTTTTTTTTATTTCTCCTACAACACACACATACACATCTTTCAGGCCTCTCTACTCCACGCACCACTGAACCCCACTCAGTCCGCTTGTCATTGGACTTTAATTTCCAGCAGTGATCGACCACATTTCAACACCGCACCGCTACTTCTCTCTATTTTATAAGCATGTAGAAAAAGTCAACCGGGCTCTGAAGCAGCAAGTGAGGAAAACTAATCAACTCTGCATTAATTAATGATAGTGGAAGGGCTTTTTAGTGACTCTGGTTTTGGGGAGAGTGTTTTAAAGGAGAGCAGAGACAAGATTCTTGAGAATAGTGGACTCTCTGGAGTAAAATCACACAGAGGCAGTGCTGGAGTGGAATCAGTTTGGCCCTGGAGCTGGAGAGGATGCTTAATGATTTATCATGATGTGCTTTGGTTTACTTTTACAGGCTCACTTCTGTAGATATGTAGTTGTACAATGTGTCTGTGGTGGTGTGGGGATGTTGATACATGTACAGGAGAGAAGATAAAATAAGGGAGAAGCCAAGTGTGAAGGTGTTTTAGATGGAAAAACAATGCACATCCCTTTCTAATACCATGAAACAGGATTCTGAAGTCATCACAGAGAGGAGGATTATGATGGAGGGCTGGATGACACGGAATGACCCGTTCAGATAAGGTGCCAATGTGGTTTTGACCTTACCTCTCTGTGTTGGGTAAAATGGTATAACACAAAGTCATATAAATTTAATTTCTTTGGTATGAAATTAAATTTTCTGTCTATCTTTTCCACTACAAGATTTTAACGTGTAGCAATTTTGTGTTTCTGGAACTAAATTTCAGCACAGGATACTAAATGCAAGTTCTATGTACATGTATCAGGCAGAACATAGCACCAACACTTCACTGGTTCTTAAAAGTTAAAGTTCCAGGTACAAGTGAACTAACGCATGAAAGCGAAGTCATAAGCACGCTATCACATTTATACAATGAATCTTCTATCCCATAAAACCTTGAATCTGGTATAATTACATTTTTTTTGCATTGACTTTACACATGAGTCCATCCACACATGATGCATGGTGGTTTACTAAATATAACTCTTAAACATGTTGAAGCACTGTATTACATCATGGCCTTGACCATACTGCAGAATGTCTCCCCTACCCATTCCCCAACACAATGTCCAAAATCCTCCCACGTACCCACCACCCCGACAGAAGGACCTAGAAGAAAAGAGAAAAAAACAACAATGTTAACAATAAACATGTGTGTCTCCCCGTCTCTACAGACAATGGTCTCATTTCCAGAGCAACAAATACTGCTGCTTTGTCATGCCCCTCGGCATCTCATACAGACACACAAGGTACCATTTAGCATCTCTTTGAGACACACCAGGCTTTCGACTAACTCCGATGTAAATCCATCCACGGCACCAATGGACCAGTGTCTAACACTGTCTTCGCTCTAAGGAGGGCCGTGGATAAGGATAAGACTGCCCAGGCCCATGTGGAGGCTCTACCCCCGCTGCACTCTGGGCTTGTGTGATGGCATCACACAGCCAGTTAGACAGATGCTGTTTAGACAAAGTCATGCCTTATGAGTGCCCTCTGTAATGAACGAACAGCTGCTGTGTCTGTCTGATGTTTGCTGTGCGTAAAAACATACTGAGACAAAGCGCACACTGGGCAAAGTTGATGAGACTCTTCTTCTGTCTCATTTCTGTTAGGTGGGGCAAGAATCCCTCAAGGGAAATAATTCTGGTCTGAAAGGAGTTTGTTAGGACTTGAGATGTAAATGAGGGATTTGGCTGTAAAGTTGCTGCACTTCCATCCTCTCTAATAGAGAGGCAGGATGGTGAGACAGCACAGGTCACTCTCTCTCTTAGTTGATGTGAGAGCTAGGAGGAGCTCTGTTTGAATGGATAGCATCTTGAGAGAGATTTCGGCTATCAGTTCAAAAGGGGAGCCGCCCAGAGTGCGCAGCAGCCCAGGTAAATCATACTCTTGCACTGGAGCATGCAGCAGGTTTCTGTCATCTGACTCCCCTTGAACCACCAAAGGGTGCATGAAAACCGATATTTTTTTTGTTGTTGTTGCGGGATGAAATGGCTGGAAACCAACCAACGAACCAACCAACTCCGGAAGGTAGGTTAACACAAGAGGCAGAGGACATAGATCTGAGTCTCTCTTGAAAGTGGATTGTTTTGAGATTAAACTATTTTTTCTCATCATAAAAGATGTGATCAGAGACCTTTGGATCCCAAGTGTAAACCTAGGGTCATCTCCAGATTTCATGGAGTGACAACAGAGGAGACATCTGACATCATGTTCAAAGAAAAAGGTGACCATGGTGGCCCCATCAGCTCAACTTGCTAAGGCCACTAGTGGGTGATAACACTAATTGACAGTTGGTCTGTTCCGATGCCTGAGCACAATCAGTCACCTTGCCATCTCTGAAGGTAAACTGCCTCGGGGAGCTATGATATAATGACAAGCCCTCAAGCAGGTGTGCTGACCAGGGAATTGTTCTCCCTCTCCATTTTTTCTTTTCCCCCCTTTCCTTTCACATTTCTACCCCACCAACCCCCACCCCCCCACTCCTATATTTTTTTTATTTTGAAGAACACTTGTCTTCTCCTCCTCTGGGCCTTCTCACTTACTCTTGACCTCCATTCTCCTTATGTCCTCTCCTGCTCTCCCCTTCACCCCTTTCCCCTCCACACATTTCCTACACCCCCTCCCATCTCCTGATTCCCCCAGCTGCTTGTTAGGGGCAGACTCAGGTGGCTCTTGGAGGCTGAGATGGATGAGGTGTCGGCCCAACATCGACCCAACGGCGTCCTCACAGAGCAGCACCAACGGCCAACATCCCACCGGCTTGTCATGTCCGACCAAGTCTGGTGACAGCTATACACCGTAGTCCCTTTGCTTAAAAGTACACAACACTGCTCCGGTCATCTGAAGAGAATTGCACATGCTGAATATCACAACCAAGCCACAGTGGTATAAACAAGCTTGTACTTGAGATGTGAGTTTTGACATTGAATTGAAGTTAAACGACTACAGTGTCACAGCTATTAGGTTGTATGTTGCTGCTTTAATCTGATAAAGTCTATTTAACACTGCAAGTGAATCGGCTGATGAAGTCTGCTGTATATAAAACTCCCCAATATGTTGCACACCTCTTAATCTCAGCATTTGTCACCGCCAAAATGTTTTGAGTGCTCTCTGCACAAGCGTACTCTCCACGAATTGAAAGATGAGTAACTACACTGAAAATCAATGCTCTCAGTGAGAATTCTAAGCTTTGATGCATTCAAAGAGATTAATGGCATTTATGTAAAAGTTTGGGAGGAGCAATCTTTTCTTTATAATTTAGATTGTCAAACCTCTTCCTCCCTGTTTGCCTAAATCAATTCACAGCATTTTTTTTTTTTTTACCCACGCCTCAATATTTTATAAAGTGCCTTGATACAAACATAAATAAAATCAATGTTCCATTTTCCACTGAAGTGCTTTTGGAGGGTTGCATTTTATTGCTAATTAGCAGTAGCAAAGAAAAAGAAAAAAGTTTCAGAATGAAGAGAGGGGGAAAAAAACAGCGTTGCCAAGTCCACTTCTAGAATGATGATGTTTAACCTCCCTAGAAACTGCCAGCTCTAAACAGCTATTGATTTGCTAATTGCCTTCACTTTCAATTCCATTGTTCCTTAAGGTGGTATTTAACCCCTGTGACATGCTATATTTACTGCGAAAAAAAAAAAGCACTCAACATCTCAGCTTTCAACAAGCAGCCTGTTCAGTCCACAGTCAAGGCCAGACTGCAGTTTCACTCTTAACTTTTAAAAGAAATAGAGAAAAAGTTGAAATTATGTATGTGTTTGTCTCTTATGGTTATTTAGTTTTTTCCATACATACATTAGCTTTAGGAGTATCATTGCAGTGCAGCAGACCAATGATCTCTGTGACTTGGGTATTGGTTTTCTTTGTTAGATATCATTCAGTCATATGTAACTCAGTAATACAGCTGCAGTAAAGTACAGTATAGTAAATTTAGAGACTAAAAAAATCACAGACTGTAAGAATGTGACTTAGAGAGGTTAAATTATGTAAATTTAAAGCATTTCATTTGTTCTGTTCAGTTGGACGTAAAACCTTCAATTCTCAATGTCTCAAATTTGTTCTAACAAAGAAAATTACCATAGCAAGCTCACGCCGTTCAAGGTGCAGGGGGCCAGTGTCTCCAGATAAAATTAAGATTGATCTTATTACAACAACTCATTTAGAGGCTAAGACTTAATCAATGGTAACTGTTTAGTACAAGGTTGTATTAGCCTCCAGGTAATTCAGTGCCTTGCACATCAATATGTGTGCTATCCCTCTTGTCTAATCATACTTTGTGATCACATGTGTGGTCATTATGTGTGAGGTATGGTAGCTGAACATGAAAAGAAATGCAATTTAATGTTCTACTCAGGCAAGAAGATTCAAGAATACACATTTTCTGTTTTAAAAGCAAATTCAGGATACAATCCAGGCCTGCTTTCAAAAAGTTTGGTGTGTGCATTTTTACTGACTTGGGTGGGTTCCGGGTAACGGGATGATTCTCATCATTTAACGTCTGATCATCATTCATCTCCATTAAGGTTTTTTTTTTTTTTTAAATGTGTCATTTTGGTCGTTGTGTCAGTATGAGCTACCAACCTGAAGCAGTACGAGTGTTGGTCAAATGTCACCCATCCACATTAAATACGGGCTCTTAGTCCATTCTGTTCATTCGCAGCAGTAAGCTATCAATGATATTTCAGTGGGCAGTAACACATACCTTAGTAATATGTCAGTAGTGTGACTACTTCTGTCAATAACAAGCAGTGTGAGGGATTACAATGTTGAAATTCTGTAATTACTGTATGTTACAGTTATTAATCCTTTAGCCTACTTCTGTGCTTTGCAGGTTTGACTTGCTTGACTTTTGGTCAGTTTGGTCTCTGCATTCAGTGGAGAGACTGAGGCTGGACCTGAACATGTGTGCTTAGTCAGGAGATGTGTGGAGGTGGTTAGCTTCTACCCAAAAAGAAGGAAAGTGACACTCAGTAAGTTCAGTGCTGGTTTATTTACACGTTGTGTCTTTTTAGCTGACTTGCAAACCTTAGCCACTGGTGCGCCTACATTCAGCAAACACCTTGTTTAGTTCAGAGTTGGAAGGTGTGTGGACTTCTGAAGCGCTGCTACATGCAGGAATTGTGTGTGTTAACAAGTCATGTGTAGTTCCTCCTTTACGTTAACATACACATCTCAAGCACAAAGAGGTTAATAGATTTTACATTTGAAAAAAAAGAAAAACAAAAGCAATAGTATTGGTTCAGTACTTCAGCACGGTGGCGCAGCAGGTAGTGCGCGTGCCTCACAGCAAGAAGGTTGCTGGTTCGATCCCCGGGTCAGGCGGGGCCTTTCTGTGTGAAGTTTGCATGTTCTTCCCGTGCATGCGTGGGTTCTCTCCGGGTACTCCGGCTTCCTCCCACAGACCAAAAACATGCTCATTAGGTTAATTGATGACTCTAAATTGTCCTTGAGTGTGAGTGTGAATGGTTGTTTGTCCTTGCATGTGGCCCTGCAATCGGCTGGCGACCGGCTCAGGGTGTACCCCGCCTCTCGCCCATTGTAGCTGGGATAGGCTCCAGCCCCCCGCAACCCCGAAAGGGATTGGCGGTATAGATAATGGATGGATGGATGGTTCAGTACTGTGTATCTGCCTCTGGCTATCTGAATTGAACTGATTTTAAAAATATCTGTCAGTCACGGGTGTGTTGTTGGATTGTTGGATGAGCGGGTATTATTTTATATTCAAGTTTTAGTGCAGAGCCACACTAAAACCAAATTTTTCCTGTTTCTTTGCCTTTTCAGTGCAAGTTGCCCCATGAATTGGCAATATCAACTGATGAATACCCCTTTCTGTTTTGGTGCATTCACTTGCAAAATTTGCTGTTCGTGCTTGAATTCTGGGGTCTGCCTATAGACAAGACAAACATGGTTCAGGTGTCTAGATTTTGTAGTTTCAATAATCTGAAAGTCTGTTCCGAGGTTAACTTCCTCATTACGTCCCACTGGAAGTTTTGAGGGCCCCCTCCAATTGTGAGTCCATGCATCCATCACTGCTTTTGGCCCCACCAGAAACAGCAGTGGGTGGGAGCTTATAACGGGAGCACCATGTTGCAATCACGGACCCTGCTCTTAACTCGGTGCCTGCTTGGCTCTGTGTGTCTTCTTCCCCCTGTGGCCTGTGTCGATATCTCATGCATGAACCTGCGGCGACCCAACAGCGCAGCAGCTAAAGGTATTGCTCACAGTCCCTCTGAGTGTGTGTGCGTTGTCACGAGAGAGAACGCGGGCCTGCTGCTCTGATCCTGTTGGCTTTAGATGGATCTGGAGCCTCACGCTACAGCTGCCGCACTAGCAAGCTGTCTACTGCCAACTGTGTGTGTCTCTGTGTGTGATCAGAGCCGCTTCACATCGAGACCAAAAAAAGACACCTACTGCTGTACCAGTGTGTGCTTTCACTACACACACACAATTGCTCAGAAGACAAAAACCACCGATCACCGGCAGCACCAAGGGATTTATTTCACTATCAAATATTCAGAGCATCAAACATTCGAGGTCTGCCATGTGAGAGTAACTCCACAGCACAGCGATGCAAAAAAGTATATAAATCTTCTGCCAGCCAGTTATTTTCTTTTACTGTTGAATCAGAGTGATGCCTGATCATCACACACAGTTATTTGTAATAGAATTAAAGCAAAATGACATAAGTACTGTGAATAAAAGCTTGGCTTTACTTCTAGTATTATCCATTCACAAGACATGCTCCTGCTGCATTACTGATAATAGCTATAAATATGCATTTCCAAGATACATATACTTGCTGTTGTGATGGCTTTATAAGGACAGAGAGAGTGTCATACCATTAGCTAGTGTTCAAATGATGCATAATCTCCACCTCATCAAGTGGGTGTGATTTAGAAGTAGGAGCCTCTCTTCAGTCACACCTTTGAGGAGAAGTTTTACAGCAGTATAAAAAAGAGTTAGCAGTGACGTGATGAACCCTCTGCAGCGAGTAGCTACGATGAGCTGTGACCAAATTATACTTCAAAATATTAATTATCTAATGAAATACCCAGTGCTTTTTCTCAGCTGCTCAGATCTTTTTGAACAGGATAGTTGAACACTGGACAGTTTTTATTTGAACCATAAAACACACCAGAGTGTATGCTGTAGCATGTCTCACTGCAGTTTCATGTGTGACAGTATTTGTTTGCTGGTATGGATTTCGTTCCAATGCTGCATCTTACTAAGGAAATTTGTCAGAGAAATGCAGCAGTGTCATTAATTTATGGCAAGATAAAGGCTGGGTGCCTTTCATTCAAAATTTGAACCAGAGAAAAAATTTGACCAAATTTAAAAGCACAACGGGTCAAAGCCTTGTACTCCAGTCAGGGCTTTGATAACGTGCACCGCAACTCTGATCTCTGCTGCGTGCCCTGTCACCCTACCAGTAAATAGGCCATTGTTATTCTCTTTGTTCCCTCAAAAGGGAGGAAAATAGCAAGCCTTGCTGAAAGAATAATCATGACACCATGAGAGAAATATTTCAGGTTCAGCAGCATAGATGGAAAACGCGATGATAAAGTTAAGGCTGTTTTTTGCCTTTTAGTAATGCAACAGCTTTGCAGAAACATTGCCATGACAACAAATCCAGTCACCTGTTAGCTTGTCACTCTGTGAGGCCACAGAGGCGAAATGTACAGCAACACGTCACTTTTACAGTGTTTGAGGATTAATCTGCATTGGTTGTGTTTGAATTAATTTGAACAATTCACATCATCCATGCAAAGTAGAGTTTTGCATGAACACAAGCAGCTGTGTGAAAACCCTCCCCGATCTCTGTTCTTTCAGTATTTGTTAAAGCCATACCAAAAAGTGCTGAGGTTTAATACCCAGCCTTGACCACGATTGGTTTTAGGGAGGCGGTGAGATTCCGCAAGTGTTGCAAGTGGCTGAAATCTTTTTTTTTTTTTTTTTTGAAGCCACAGTGAAAACAGTCCCAGTCTGCCATGCTTTCACATGTCTAGCCATATGAGGGCCCGGGGGGGGAAACCCTGTTGATCTGTAACCCTGGTTATTCCACTCAGAGCGTCACCCACTTCCCACTAGCATTCAACTAGAAACCTCAATGCACCAGTGTAATTATGGCCAAACAAGTCCCATATGTACACGCAGGACCAACACAGTCAGACACAATCAAGCGCACGCTCAAGCCAGAATCCGTGAATGAACACCAGCTCACAGATGCACACACTTTAATACACGACGCTCACTCAAGCATACCAGGGCACACACACACAAACGCTATAGTCTGTGTGGATGAGCACACAAACACACACCATGTGAAGGATGTAATGGCATGCTAATCAATGCAAAGCCCTTGATGTAGGGGAGCAGATGGCCTGAGGATGAGTGGCACAGGGCTGACAGGTACACTCATCTTCTGCTTTCTTTAACCATCTTCTCTCTCTTTTTCATCTATTCTGTTTTTCTTTCTTTCAAACACTCCTCATATTCCCCTCAAATTTCTCTTTTCTCTTTCCTCTGAACTTTATTTTCTCTCTCTAGTAATATTCGCCTCCTCTAATCTCACTATTTCATCCTCTTTCATCACTATGCCATCGCACTTGACTTTTTCTTTCTTCGTTCCACAGAGTTGATATGAATAATCAACAGCATACCAGGAGCGGCTGAAACGCTGCTTTGCCTCTGAAGTAGTAAACAGTAAAATCATGTCTGATGTCTTAAGGGCAGCTCTTTGGAAATCCAAAGCAGAAACAAAAAAAAGGAGGTAAAAACAACAAAAAACCAGGAAGAAAAATGACATTTTCTGCAAAAAAAATGTCAAACACCTACTTTTAATGACATTGACATATTTCAACTTTTCAATCAGTTTGCTGAATTTTCAAATTAAATGTAAATGAATGAGGTTTCCATTGAAACCGCACGGCTTTCATGTGTGGGTTGTGGGTGATAGGGCACCTGACATGCTTCAGCTTTTTCAAGGCTACATTGTGGGTGGTTAAAAAGAAAAAAAAGTTATTTCACAGCCACCATATGACTCAAATCGCATAATAAAGGGTGACAAAATCTCATCTTCAAAGCATCGTCCACATATCCCTCTCTCGCTTTTGCAGTGAATGTGTAAAGAAAAATTTCCACATCCACCTGTCTTCTTTCTCCCTCATTTTGCCCTTTCCAGCTGTCACTTTTCACTTTAATAGCACCAAATTAGTAGCCCTCGTTAGGCTATTGTGCAAAAGAGCACATAATCTACTGTGGAAATGCTGCTCAGACGCTCAACATGTCTGAATCACTTTCTCCCACCACTCAAGTGAGATTTCACCCAACTTCCATGATGAAATATGATGATGAATTAATGGCAGCTGACTGATGAATCAGAGGCAGCTGTGGAAAGAGAACCGCGTGAGTCAACTGATCATTTACATATAACGCTAACAGTATTATGCATGTTTGGTGGCTCCTGGTCATTAAAAGGAACATTTGGTGCAGCAGAATCTGCATATCCCACACACCATACTAAGAGGGCCAAAACAAAAGATCTGCCATGGTGATGGGATGCAACATAGAATCTGGCCAACAGGCCGATGCTGTCCAATCGTTCAGTAATGCTCTGTGGCTTCCTGAGGAGCCCATGCAACATTGAGCAGCTATTTATTCACAATCATGATGCAAAAATCCACAATAGGCACCGAAGTTTGCATTCCAAAATTAAAATGTGGCAGATATATAGTAATCTTTGTTTATGCTCGCAGAATATGAGCAAATAAATCTCTAGAGAATTGAGTTACACAAGTGGCACAGTGCAGATTTTCTGATCTAACACGAGACATCAAGTCAGTGTTGAAAAATCACATACACATATGGATGCAAGAGGGCTTCTAGTATATGCAAATTAAACCAAGAAGATAACATAAAAAATGACCTAAAGGACATGAGATTGACATGACGAATCCATTTGGCTGACATTTGTTTTTTTGTCGTGAGGGCTCTTTAGGCTGGTTATTAAACCTGAAACAAGATGCATTTGAAACATGACATTTTGCAGCAGCAGCAGAGTGAGCTGTAAACACAACACTGACATATTATGGAGAACAAGTGAAAAAACAGCTGCCTACATACATACCAAGCATACAGGGAGCATCATTAGCATTCATTTGTCAAGCCAATGCAATCTCTATGTTTGCAATGTATCAAAGAGTGAGGAGTCTTATAGCTTGTAGTGTCAAACCTCTAGAGAATTATCAACCATATCTGCTTCTTGGAGCTTTACAGATTGTTTCAGCTCATTGTTTAGCTGTTCACTCTCACCGCTCTCATAGTGTCGTTTTGGCTGCATCAGGCAGCTGTTTGTGACCTAAACGCTCACTTTGACCCATTTCCCTTTGTCATGTGACCCACAGCTTTACATGAAAAGAGGGTGAAAGCATGTTTATATTCCCAAATCTATGGTATCAAAAAAAGTCTTGTTCTGGTGCCAGTACAGGAACAAGGCACCGATATGAATGTTTTCAAAGGATACTCTTGGCTGAAATGCTGAATGCATACAAGTGTGCTTTTAACGGTCCAGATTTGTTTATGGTGAAACATTGAGCTAAATGACCAGTTTCTCCTTCAATGTTCTGGGTGCATATTTCACAGCTGCAGTTTTCTCAGGTGTAACTATCAATGAACATGTCAGAAACATTACACTGTGGTACAGTGGCCTTAATACTGAATGTGAATTCTGCAATTTTCAGCTTTGCCCATATGTTAACAATGTGCTGAAGGTCTCCTCTATTCAGTATAAGCTACATTATAGTTGTTGCATCGCACTCTTACCCACAGCTGCTAGTTATAGCATGGCATGTGTAAGCGTATATAATGAGAGGACCACTATGGTGTTTCTGTGTGCATTAAACTAGCCTGTAATAATGTATAATAATAATTTGTGGATCACCACGAGGAGAGGTTCTTCATATTTTTCTTGTGAACAGACCAGAGTGCAGGGTCATTACAGAACAGCTGCATCATAGCTAGCAGTTACTCACTAACTTGCACATTGATTCTTAACACAAATTGGTGACACAAGAACCCAAATCCTCCTCATACACATCTGAGATTTCACTCGTACACGGTCCCACTGAGATCTGAACTGGAAGTGAAAGTTACAGCATGGGAACATATTGGGTGTTTGGTTTGTTCAACAGTGCATGTTTTATTTGACCATGTGAAATGCTTTTGTGTGTATTTGGCACCCAGACTTATCATGAATCTTTTTGTACATGAACCACAAGCATGTAAAGTAAAAGAGTATTAAAAGAATAAAAGACAATTGTTTCCAAGCTGATTTCATGTCATGCAATAAAACATAGAAATTTATGATTCCAATAATGGTAATTGACACAACATTAGATTCCATTAGAAAGTTGCTTTGTTCTCCTCAGTATTCACAGTTAAACTGACTACAGAGGCAATAGATGAGTATCATTCACAGAAAACCTCCTGTGTCTATTTGAGTTCATGCCAACAAGAACAGTGAACACAGCGGCTTTGAGCGCACCCCCAAAGGTTTGGATCCGTCCTGTAGGTCCTGTAGGCTGCCACTGCTTCAGCCCTGAATGTTTCTGCTCCTGCTTACAGAGCGAAACTTAACGTGGAGCGTCCGAGGAAGGAGGGGGGATAATAATGCTGCACATAACAAGATGCAGAGTCCAGGCCATGGATGTAGCTATAATAAAATCAGTATAAGTTATTTCCACAGTGTGTGGAGTTGTCTCTAGTGTGTTTCTCCACCTTTCAGCACAGAGGTTGATCCACAATGAAAACTGCAGAGAGCACGCCTCAGTTTCAGTTTGCATGGCAAGGTGTGTACACGTGTCTTTTTATTCTCTATAGTATGACATCTATAATACAATCTACTGAGATGTCCATCAGAATACAGCTATGAATGTGACTCAGGCAGGTGTGAAACGTGTTAGATTAATGTCTGAATCTCACAGTAATGTTGTTCAGCTGGCTGCGCGTCAGATTCTTTGAGTTTATTGAACACCTGCAGCATCCACAGCAGCTGAAATGATAAGTCCGTCTTTAAACTGAGAGAGCGATGTTTGCATTAACACACACAGCACAGCAGCCGTAGCTTTGGTCAGGATGTGGCGGTCATTAATGTTCTGTGTTCTGCTGCACATCGACACAGGTCAGCAGATTCCTTCTTTATACAGTGGAACTGCTTATAATGAAGCAGCCCTTGTGGATGAATCCCAAGCTCCATCAGAATGTCAGGACATTTTTATTTCACCCCACTATACCTACTTGGTCCTCTCCAGAGTCTCACTGAAGATTTCACCCTTGTGGTATCTCTAGACTGACTGATGTTGCTGCAAATCCGGCGTGTAATGATGATATTTTGAGAATGTCGCTAAATAATATATTGCAGGATCTTTTGGGATTGGTGTCTCATTGACTCTCTCGTTCCCTTTTCTTTGCCTTGTTTCTCACCTGTCTTTCTCTCACTGCTCATGTCTATGATAGGAGAGCAGTGTGTGTGTGTGTGTGTATGTGTGTGTGTGTGTGTGTGTGTGTGTGTGTGTGTGTGTGTGTGTGTGTGTGTGTTTCTGTGTGTTACTGGGGAAGCATAGGCATGTCAGCAGGTCACTAGAGATTAGCTCCAGGACAGCCCCCCGGCATCAACTCCACGCACACCTCCATCTACCTCACACACTCTATGCACACACACACACATCATAGAAATGTTAGCGTGATCACTAAACCCTCACGCAGGCTACTACACTGAGCCACTCCATTATTCAGCAATCTGCCAGCAGAGCAGGGAATGAAGAAGAGGGAGATGAAGAGATAGACTAAGACGGGATGACAAGCAACTTGTTTGTTTGCCAAATAAATAAGGAGACATCAGTCTATGCCAGAGCACAGATTTAAAGCGGGGGAACACAGGCAGGCTGAAAGAGCTGTAATGACTCTGACGGCTATGCTGTTGATTCTGTCACTCATGTAGATTTTATTTCTCACACACAATCAGAGGCGCAGACAGGAGGTGCTTTCATTACGAGCGAGGTTTAAATGCCTCACGTGATCTGAATAAACTGGGAGAGATTGTCGGAGCACAACACTTGCTCACTCTCTGTTTGTGGTATGATGGGGCACAGGGAACGCTAGTTCAGTCCAGGAAAAAAATAACTTTCAGTCCCCTGTATCATCTTATATTGAGTGACAGTGAAAACCATATTTGGTAATCACATGAATGAAATCATTAAAATCATCACAACATGACAGATTACATAGATTTTGACCTGTATTTGAAGGGATGGGAGGACATGAGTTGACAAAATTGTTGATATTGTTATGAGATGCTGTACAATTGGTTAAATCTAGTGAAAAGTGTCAAACAATACATGCTGTCAATTCTTCACAATGATTCTTACATAATAATCTCTCTGGACCTTCCCAGTGTAACTTCCAAAGAATCAATGCAGTTATCAAAGGCAGACAATGTCTTTCAAATAATCAATGGCCACAAATGACCAAATAACGAAACAATACTTCACCCAGTTTGTGCCATGTTACTCTCACAGTAATCTGCTTGTGTGCCAAACAGAGGATTTGGAATGACTAAAAACAAGTAGCTGAGTGAATGGGATGGAGGGACAACAGTGTGTGCTTATTTATATCAAAGCGTCTATGCTAATCAGCTGGCCGGTAATGTGAGGTTGAGCTGCTGAGGGCTCCATGGGTATTTGGACCACATTGCTCTTCTCTGCTGGCCAGGTAAGGCACGCTGCCAACACTAGGCTCTCTGCCAAGCTGGATTAGAAATGCGCTGCCAGCATGCTGGCATCGGCCACCGGCTTCAGTCACCACATTAACCTGTGGATGCTACTGTGAAAAAACACACTATATACAGGTAAGTGCCAAAATAACAACAAATTCAAACAAATCTCAAAACTATAAAGAGTGTTGTAAATATAGAGAAGGTCACTGAAGCACATTGCTGGGAAGGCCTTCTTAACAAGTCCTGGAGTCTCATGAGTGCTCACCAGCACTGTGTTTCCAGGACAGTTTGAGTTCAGACACCTGTGGACCTCAATACCTCAGGAGATTGAGCTTAAAACTTTTTGTATGTGTGAGCGAAGCTGAAGCTGTGGCCTTGATGTAGAAGGGCTTTGAGGGACCATCATGCATGTGGTGGAAGAGAGCAGTGGGAGTGAAACAATATAATGTAACGGCTGCTGACAGTGGCTTTTTTGAAATTTCCTCATTCTTTAGTTTTAAATAATAAAATAATAATAAAATCTATTAAGTTCACATCTTTTACTCATCTTTTCTGTTTTAAGCTTAACATGAGAAGTACCTTACGAAGATGACTCCACATATCAGTGCTGTGTGTATACTGTATATCGTATATATATTTGTAAATCCAGTTTCTACATCGTTTCCCAAGTTGACTTGAGAAATGCTTTAAGTTAGGGCAACTGAAATGACTTAGGACAAGGATGGTCATGGTTAAATGATAACATGTATTCACTGCTGGTGCAGACAGTTTTTTAGTGTGCAGTCATCCAGCTCCATAACCTTACTTTGACATACATTATATTAACATCCTACTACTTTTTGCAGTGTCAATGCAAGAAGTAGATGCAGATTAGTTGGATATGAATTTCATCTGTTGCCTGTTGGCTTTGTATGAATGGTGTCAGTTGTAGACTGGTGCATCATCTTCACACACTGTAAGCGTGGACAGCCCTGGGCTATTTGTGCACATTTGTGGTTTTGTCCAGTCTCTCAAAATTCCCACGGAGGTGAAGCTCTCTGGAAGTTTCTCCATCATTTGGCAGGGTTTCCGCCCGTGTACTGCAAGCCCGGTGGTCCGTCGGGCCTTTTTTTTCTTAATGTATTTCTAAGATGTTTTTTAAATATAGTTTCAGTGGGGTGGTTTGGGTGGAAACAGATATGATGGATGGAAAACTCAGCAACGACATCTGTTGGTTAGATGAAAAACAGCTTTTCGGAGATCATTTTACCCTTATTGTACTGTCAGTCTTAGCTAGCTAGCCAAACAGTCATATTTAGGGATAATGTCACGGAGGAAAGGTAATAGCCAAAAAGCGCTATGCAGTTTTTACAGACGGCCAAATATTGAAGGTGATGGTAATAAAGAGGAGACTGCTAACATCTGTGGCTCCACTGGGTCAACAATGTTAGCCCAGCCTTGGCTTGATGAGGTGCAGCTGCTGAACACCTCATCCTCAGTAGAACAGCAACAACAAGAGCAGCCGAGAATCGAAAAGGTGTCTGTTCATTGATAGTCCTATCAAATATGTTGCACCATTTTTACTTTGATTGACAAGATTATTATTGTAGGTCTCATCAAAGTGTAGTTGATGAGTCTACCAATGTGTCACTGTCCAAGCAGCTGGACACACACACCAGGTACTTTCATTTTGCATTGAATAATGTAAATCTGACTTTCTACTGGATAAATGAGATAAGTATTAAATGTTTTGAATGTTTTAGGAAAACTGGACAGACAAGGACAGGCTGCCAGTTCCTTAATATGGTGCAAGCAATGGGAGAGCTGACACCACCACAACCAAAGCGATACCAACGGGGCATATATTTGGCTTGGAGATGGTGCTGCTGTGATGACAGGTAAGGAGTGGATATGTTTCCTTTTAAGTAAAGCTGGTATGTTTTTTAACCAAATACTGAGCTCAGTGTAATCTGCATTATGCAGAATGGCTGACAGCTGTCAGAGTCTTAGTCCCAGCTAGTGCGTGTGCACTGTGCTGCACACTGCCTTTGTTGTCATGATTGCAATAATGAACCAATGTTGAGGTTAAGAGAACAATCATGCTCATGCTCACAAGAAATGAGCAAATAACAATATTGACAGTGTGTTGGACATGAACAGCACTGATGTTTTATTGACTCATTCATCCACTCTGACCTCTCTATGCAAACTCTGTCACTCTTTAAAAACATTTCCTGCTTTGCTCCTGTCATAATTACTACATCTATAAGAGGGCTTTGACCCTAAAAGGTGTGTTATTGAGGACACTTTATGAAATGACTGATATTATCGTTCTTTTTTAGGAGGACAGTGTCAAAGTTTCTGGGTTGCGTGAGCTGAAAGATGCTATAACATGAGTTCTCTGCAGGTTCGTTGCTGCTAATGAACCCTTTCACATTATACACATCCATTTGGTAGTCATTTGATTCACTGATTATACAAACATATTGATTAGCAGCTTTAAATCTTTTCTCTTTTTTTTGCTAATGATTAGTCTTATGGTGCATTTCCAATGGTAAGTCTGAAGTTTATTGCTGAGTGGATATGATACATTCTCAAATGCTTCATGATCCTTCATATATTTCAAAGAACACTTTGCTGTTCATTTAAGAAATGCATTTGATGTCATCAGTTGGACTTCAGTAGAACACACACTATTACAACAGCGAAGGTGTTGGAGAGGCATGTAACCAGTTGAAAACCCTTAAGACCTGCCTGCACATCTAGAATGAGAGATCATGCTAAAAGCAACAGTCAGATCTAACAGAACTAAGAGCTGTCACCTCTGTCAGCAGCCGAAAGGTCACTGATAATCTTGACATGGGGCTAAGTGATTTGGGAAGTTTTCAGCCTTGACTGCAAACTATTTAACCCGCTAATATGGTTCATACAAGAAAGGAAGTGTCTTTAGATCACTTCCCCTGTATGAGTTGCAGTAGTGGAAGCAGGTTTTTGTCAGGTTGCAGGGTGGGCCCGCACTGAATGTATGTTACTGACTTGACTCTTTGAATTCATGTGGGTGAAATGATACTTGCATCCAAGTAGGGGCAAGAATATAGTAAAATGGCTATGATCATCCCATGAACACCAAGATATAACATATTTGTAGATATTCCGAGTTCTGTATAATAATCAGTGGATTTTAGTTGTTCATCATAGTGTCAAAGCTACTCAGATTATCTAAACTGCAAACTCGCTGCTTGCAGCTTTCATTGATTTCAGAAATATTAGACTGTAAGATTTTGAGTATTGGCCTCAGTTATTTTCACCTCCTCCCTCCTTGTGGCTCTCTGCTTGTCACTTTCTGTTCTTTTATCTTCACTTTCTTTGCTCTCTGCATCCACACATTCTCTGACCCTGACTTCCTCTCTCTCATTTTATGGTTCTCTTTTTCTCTCAAGCTTTCTGTCCCTTAACCAAACAAAAAAAATCGTAACTCTGTAATTGGATATGCTGGGATCCTTAATGAAGCAGCTGACGGCCCTCTGGCTGTCCTGTCGTCTTCTGCTATAAAGAAATGTGCTGACAGTGAAACATAGAAGTTGTATGGTAACTTTTGTGAGGCCTCTAAAATTTCTGATGTAACTCACCCAGCTGGCAAACTGCTGTGTGAGAGTGTGTCACAGGCTTGTTTTTTTGCTGTGACTATGTGGGCAGAGAATTTGAGTACACATATGCCAGTGAAAACCTTGTATCTCTAAGTTTAGTACTCATCATGGTTCCGGTAAGTTGAAGGACAGTCTGGTCTTGTATGATTTAAAGAAATACGCCCGCTCAGACTCATTAAACCCTTCAAAAATCTATTACGAGGTGTATTTTCAGCGACCTTTAAACAGCTTCCCGGACGTTGACTTTCTGGAGATACACTTTTTTTTTTATCTGACAACTTCTATGAGTAAGTCTTGGCAGTGAATTACAGTCAGAGGTACAGTTAATTAAAATTTTAATTAATGTGAATCTAATAAGCAGCAGCGGCAGTAGCCAACCCTGTCAGCTCGTTAAGGCTTATTTACAGCCGTGCTAACATATGTCTCGTCTTAAACTTAATGTATGACAGATCTCTTGCTGCTGTCACATTTACCCACAGACGGGATCGCATGTAACACCCCTCCCCTTCGGTACTTAAGGAGAGCTCTAATGATGAAACCTGGTCTGGATAGTAGGGAGTGTGTCAGTGAGGTTGGTAGTACGAGGACCATGATGCTGTATCGATCAGATAGAACAGATTTCCAGATAACATATTAGTGAAAGAATATACAGTGATTCTTGTCTAGACACATGTGAATCTCCATACATCGACCTTCTCTCATTACATGTTTTGTCATTAACTCCATACATTGCGGTCGGCTCTCAAGTAACTGATGCATCATTTTTGCTTCCTGGCAGCATCCTACTGCATGTGTGGCAATGCACAGACATGTGGGAGGGAATGGATGTTTTTGTGTGATATCGGTGTTTATATGTCAGCCTGTGTGTGAGTATGAATCCTGGTGTGCGTGTGTGCATGCCTATGTTACAGCAGCTCCCTGTGGAAAGCGTCTACAGACACCTAACAGGGGAGTCCAGGTCTGAGCCTTCAGTGTTAATTGACTTGATGAGACAGCCACAGTGGGAGGAGGATCACAAATGAGTCTGCTCCATTTACCCACTTACCACTTAACCCTTCAACTGACATAACTATAACTATAATTATAAACTGTGATGTATCAAATCGAAGAGGCTCTGCATTCATGGATCAGATTTTACTAGCAGATGTCACATTTCCATAATTTTAAACTTAGGATATGACTCATATGAAGCCACAAATGTCATTATGCAGCCCAAGGAAGGAGACCAGCAAGACTACAGCTTGCTTCCTCAGTTGTCGCTGTAAAATTTAAATGTGAAAAATCCACTTGTGTGTTGATGTGGTGAATTTAATGTTTCAGGAGCTGCTTTTCTCGTGTCGTATTTATTAAACTCGCTTTGATGGATAGCTTGGCAGAAATTTGACAGTGTTTTCAGCACAGCTGCCAAGACGTGTTAGATAAGTGTGACATGTCCCCTGCATTTGTTTCCCCAAATCTTCAACTGAATGACTTCCATGACACTTGCTTACCATGGCATAGATGCAATAGATTTACTGACCACATACAAGGTGCACATTATATTCACACTCAATGTCCTCACATTGACGCTTGGCGTAGGTTACCCACTTTACCTCCACTTTAACATTACCTCCCTGTGCAAGTGTGAGGATTTGCAAAAGTGTTCAATCAATCAATTGAGAGTGGCAGTGGTGTAGTATTTTTTATTGAACTTTTTTTTTCCATTTCCAGATACAAAGGAAATGCTACATCCTGCACAGGGCAAGTGAGTGAAAATTTATAATTAATATTGTTCTCAATGAAATTGACTTGTAATCCAGTGCAAAGAACAAAGCATGTGAATAAAGCTGTTTAAAAGAAATGCTTTTTTTTTTAGATTTTTCACCAAGACAGTAAGAAAAATAATTCATTATTAAGTACAAGATTCAGAACAGTACACATGAGAAAGAGATCACTGTGAATCAGGTGACAGTGTCTTGGTTCATAATTTGGGAATTATTTGTAACAAAACACAAAGCCTGTCTTTAATATAATAAACAAGGAATTTTCCAAGGAGAAAATGTGAGGAATGGATCATCAGTCAGAGTACAGACACCCCAAACCTTCATCACATCAACCTTTTGTCCTTTAATTTGAAAATCACATGACTAACTCCCAAACAACTGGGTAGATTTTAGTGCAGTTCAGTGCAGTTGTTGTGCTCTACGGTAGGCCTGCTGCTCCTGAATGCTTAATGATTCTGCCTAATGATTCTGATAATAACAGGCGGGGGGGTGCATTAGAATGAAAATTAGTACAAACAATTAGCTCTAAAATACCACAGCTCACAAAGAATGATAATTGAGTGTGCTTTTGGTCTGGTCTACCCTTTTCTCACTTTGAATAACCTAAGCAACAGCATGGAGCCTTTTTGCGTGACTCACAATTCATGCTATTTTACAGAATGTCTTGAAAACTTTTAAATATTATATTATTTAAATACTCATAAATGATGAAGTGTTTTAAAATGGTAGCAAACATACAAATGTCAACCACGTCGATGATTACTGTATGTGTTCGTATCATTCTTTATGCAGCATGATGACTGATATAGGCTAGTTATTGCTATCAGCATGAACAAGTGTTGGCACCGAACCAACACATCCTGATCTGTCTCATCTTGCGATCAACTTTTCGAGTGATGTCGACCCCCTGCTGATTTCCTATGAAGGTTAATGTTATCAAATCACCTCCACACAACAAAAGTCGCTCCTGTTTCGGAACCAATTCGTATAAATCGTGATCACGCTCATGCTGGGTGCATTCAGACAGACTGGTGCCAAAACTGAGTGTGTATGAAACATTTTCTGCGATCAAGCTCCAGTATAGCTATGTAGATCAATGTTGTCATTTACTGATTACAGATCAAAAAGTGAAACTGAACTTGAAAGTTAAAGCACCTTACATAAATCTAACATTGACATTGAATGTAAAAAAAAAAAAAAAAAAGTGGAACTTTTACTGAGTAGGTTTTCCTGTGTGTTTCAAAGTTTCAAGTCCAAGGCTGCCTCCTCCACTCAGTCTCCTCACTGCCTACCCATTCTCAAAATCATCAACCCAAATGCCTTTCAGTGTTTTCTTTTTTTCTTTTGTCAATTGTTCATAGCATTCATCCAAGGTCAGAGTCATAAGTGACCCTCCATGTGTACACAATGAGCCATTTTGTGAATGAGAGGCATTCGAAGGCCAAAGCCAAGTGCAGTCTCAAGGGTCAGAAAGTGTTTTGTCTGTGTTGGCTGTTAATGTGCCAAGGATTTGTGATGTTTTGGGCTTGATTTAAAGTGTGAGTTTAGTTCACTGAAGTGCTAACTTCACTCTGTACCGAGATGTTTTAAGACAACAGGAGTGCTCTAAGACGCAACGTTTTAACATTCTCATCGTGAAAGTTATTGGAAATCTATCATAGCATTTCAGTAAGTGCTATCATACCTCTGGCCTCTGTGTGCTGCTTTCAGGGACCTGTTCCAACATTTACATTGAAGGTTATCAAGACAGCTGGGGGCAGGATTTGCTGAGATATGATTATAACATGTGTACAGTAGTCCACAGCATGGTCTAAGTGCAAGTTCAAAGCCTTCTTAGTCCTAGGACAGAACTCTGGTGGTGAAATACAGCCTAGAAGATGTCAAAATGAAAAATATCTGGTCTAAAAAAACTCAAATCGGCCCATAATATACAAACCACTGTTGGTTTTTTTTGCTGCAGTATGTTATTCTCACAGGTTGCTAAAAACCAACAGATTCTCGGAAAATACACAGAGGGTATGAACTCAGTGTCATCAGTGGTGGCTGCTGCTGCTTTTAGCAACTGCAGCTAAAAAGCACTGCTGGAGGCATTTGAAGTTTTTAATTTGGGGGAGAAAGTTTGTCATGTTCCATTTTAAAATCAGATTTTCAGTTTTTGGGGAAAGGAGCACTGCTGTCTGATCAGTACTTGGTATCGGCTGACACCGTGAGTTTCAGTATCGAGCTCGAAACCCTATCGCAGGACAAGAACATATTGGACGATTTAGCAAGACAGCTTTTTACATCAGTCAGCTGCAGCAAATATCATTGCTGATGTTTTATGATGAATGATATGCACACCTTAGGCCTCAAGGGCATGCATCATGCATTTCTGTGAGAAACGCTAAACACAAACTTTGGTTTGATAACCAGAAAATGACCCAGATCAGCTTTAATTGCAGGTGTGTGATTGGATGTAAACTCTGGTTTGCTTCATGCCCGTCCTCCACCCTCCTCGCCTCATATAGGGATGATACTTCTTACACTGGCACTGATTGGACTTAAATTGTGGGTTGCAGGACCTTCTAACATGTAAATAATTTTCTCAGGGTACTGGGCTGCAGGGTCTGTGCTGGGAGGCCTCTCTTCTCCCTATGACACAGTGTGTTTTTCCTGTACAATTATTGTGTGTAGTAATTGGGTCAGATTGGGTTATGTTAAGTGACAACTGGACAGACAATGACTCTGGGGCCTATCAGTGTCAGCAGATTGGGAGTCCGCCTAAATGTATGATTGCAATTACAGCTTTGGTGATGTTCAAAACTACCGTGCTGCATCCCATGACGTTTGCCTACAGGGATAATAACTCTCAAAGTGTTAGCATTTTCTTAATTGTATTATTTCCAACATACTGCCCTCCCTCTGCCATTCCTTCCCCCTCCTCCGCTCCTTCCTTTCTTCCCTCCCAAATGAGATGGGGTGATGGACTCCTCCATTACATGAATGCTATCAAGGGAGCAGTTAATGAGAACGGATAAAGCTCTCCCTATCAGTTAGCTGACCCATTATCGTCCCTTATTGTGGCAAAATCTCATTTGACTGTGTTTTAATTAAACAGTGCTGGCTAAGTAAAAGGCCGCCTCGCATTCAGCGCGGCTGAACCCGGGGCACCGCAGCAGTAATCATTTGGCACAGGTAACTTTTAATCATTCTGCCAAAGCGACACGGGACTCACCCTCCACTGTGATATGTAGGCAGCTTATTAGAGGCCCCTTTTGTTGGCTGCCCCCAATTGCTCTTTTTGAAGAACACAAGAAAAAAAAATCCCTCGGTTTCACAGCCCGCTGTATGGTGTGGCATCAAGAGGAAAAGAGAGGGAGAATAAAAGGGAAGGAATCGTAAAGAGAAAAACAGAAGAAAAGAGAGGAGCTCAGTAAAGCATAGAAGCAAACCTAGCTTTAATCAACCCCCTCACACCTAAAAGTTTTATAACAAACGCTACCACCTCCGCTGTGCTGCAAAATGTCTGGCTGTGAATAAAGTTTTGCAAGTGTGCTGTGCACTTGTCCTTAGAGGAAAAAAAAAGAATAAAATGATTCCAAGATATGAAAGTTCACAGAGAGGAGAGAGGAGAGCAAGAAAAGGGGCGTACTGAAGGATAAACTACTGGAGACAGCAGACAAAAACAGGAAGGCAAGAGAGGACTCAGGAGCATGAGAGAGAGCAAGCGAGATACTGTAGGATGAGAAACTTCTCTCTCTCTCTCTCTCTCTCTCTCTCTCTCTCTCTCTCTCTCTCTCTCTCTCTCTCTCTCTCCCTCTCGTCTGCGTGGCCTGGTTGTGCAGGCTGCTGGCTGGCTGGCTGGCATGTATGCAGCCCAGGGGGGACAGTGAATCTCCCTGAACGGCACCAAAGCCAGAGAGCTACGACTGGGGATGAAGCTGCTCGCATCGCACAACCTCCTGCTGCTCCGAATCAAGAGCTGCAAAAAGTGAGAAAAACAGCTTTGATCTGCCCTCTCTTTCTCTCTATTCTCCCTCTTCTCTATCATTCTCTTCCGTCCTTTCGTCTCTTTTATGCTCTCTTTATCGTGAACCTTTTCTCTTGTTCCATCAGCCGCTTGCTCTCTTTATGAAACTTCTCCCAACGTGATATTACCATATAAGCTCTCATTGTTCTAATGATGTGAGTTCTCAACGCATAAATTTAACACAGCATACACACACTTCAGTCACACTTTACTTGAAGTGTGATATGATGCATAACAAGTAGATCAAAAACCTTCCAGAAGGATGGATTTTTTTTTTTTTTTTTTTTTTTTTTACAGTATCTTCAAGGTAAATGTCATAGAATTACATCCAATTTCATGTCATATCACAAAATATAGACTCTATGAAGTGTTCAGCCCACTGTGTGATGACAACACGCATGCTCTCACTTTGCGGTTCAAATGCTCTATATACCACCTCTCCATCATTGCCATTTGGTACAAATGTAAGGAAATATATTCCCAGGTTTAATCGTAGACTGGAATTTCAAAGCAGTTACTAGCTGAAAAGTGTGTGTGTGTGTGTGTGTGTGTGTGTGTGTGTGTGTGTGTGTGTGTGTGTGTGTGTGTGTGTGTGTGTGTGTGTGTGTGTGTGTGTGCAGGAGGGAGGGGTAAATTATGCATCGGGTGTTTAAGGCTTGTCAAGTGAGAGCAGTATGGTGGACTGAATGTGAAATGGATTCATGGATGGACAGAGAAAAGGGAGGGATGGATGGAGGGGGAGTGGGATATTCATATTTAATACCCACCATCTCCTTCCTCCTCATCTCTCACCTCTCCAACTACTCCTCTCCAACTATTCCTCCCACAGTCTCCCACTTTTATCTCTCGTAGTCATCCTCTTCCTCTGAGCTAAAACAGGTCAGTGAAATTATCTCTCTGTCTCTGAGGATGTAGCTCAGCAGATGGAAGTTAGGGTAGTAACCCAACTCAACTTCACTGCTTCTGGGGTCTCAATTATGTAGTTTTAGCCATCGTGTCTGTCAGTTGGGATAACATTGTACTCACTAAAATTATTGCTGAGATCTGAGATCTGTATTCCCATACAGCAACATTGATAGAAGAAAATTAGATGAAAAACAAAACAAAACAAAACCAAAAATAAATGAATAAATAAATAAAACCCAACAGGTAACTATATCTATTATGCTGGGATCAGACCACACTTCCGTAGCCTGATTTTGAGACCATTCTGTTGTCTCCGAAGGGTACACCGCCTCTTGCATTTGCTTTTAAAGTCATAGCACCTCCACAGCCATTTTTTCTCTCTTTTCTCTTTTTGGGCTATACAAGCCAGCATCACACACAACACTTCCGTCAGTTTGTTTGACAGCTGCTTCACCCGCCTCGCCGATGACATCTCAACGTGTACATTATCGTGAAATAAGACATGCTGTGATTGGTCATGGACATATCATCTTGCCAGTCACCTGACCAAGACACAGCACCAGTTTATGGCCCTGTGATTGTTAGATCTGACACGGTGACCATCGTCAAAGACAAAAAAAACTTGTGGTCTGATCCAGACATTAGCTTGAATACACAATGGGACCACAGGATGAAGCATGGATTACACTAATCCAAGTTCAGTAAAAAAAAAAAAAAAGTTTCTCTTTGTATATTTATAATCTAAGCTTTTGCCATCTATATGCATATTTAAGGTATTTATACCTGTATTTTGGCTATATATCTTTATATTGAGGCCATTTACTATATTTAGCACTTGCCACTTAATTCAGAATTTCAATGGTTTTTTGAAGCGTCAGCCATCTTCAAAATTGGCCATGATTGGCTCAATCTTTACACGGGGGGGAGGAGGGGGTGACCTCTGTTCAAGTCAGACTGTTATTGGGTCCTCTGGTTGCTAAGCTCGTGATTGGTCTTTAGTTGAATTTTGAAACCTGAGACTTCAAAGAGTAACTGGAGGCAGATAGTTCCCCTTTCCATGAGTTGGGTGAAGTTGAGGGAAAACACTGAAGACAAGCAAAAGGCTAGCACTTAGACTGCCATTTTGAAAGGAGTACAGCTTTCTATGGATTACTATCTTGTTCTGGACTAAATATCTTTACTGCAGTGGACCATTTCTTGACGTTTCCAGACAAATTTGAGTATTATGGATCTGTAGACCACTAAAACACATTATATTGGGCCTCCTGTCATGGCTGTATAATCGATACATGGGTATCTAAGCTTTCTAACGGTGTATAGTATAAGTATAAACGTGAATGTAGTATTTCGTCTGAATTGATAGGAAGACAAATACACTATTTCTAACATGACAAGTTAATGATTAAATAAGCAACAATCAAACTTATATTTTATAAAACAACAATAACGTCATGAAGCTTAACATTTAGAAACATCTGCATCATCAGGACTGTGTTTGATCAGATGTCATTGAGAGTGCTGATATAAACACAATGATTGGTGCACAGAAAAACACAACATCATCTTTATCCACCTGAGCCCCATCAACTTCAAACCAGTTAAAAAAGACACAAAAACACAAATACAGAAGTCTATTTTGAGAGGGGGTCATAGTAGCCTTGGAGTTGACCATGAGCCACGAAGTCCTGGTTCAAAGTCTTTCCTTTGGTCCCCACGTCATGCCCCATTTTTCTCTTCCCTCATTTCCTGTCATCTTGCTCCTGTCAACCCGGTAATGCAGGTGTAAAATGCCCCAAAAATACTTCAAAACAAGCATGTCTCATCTGAAAGAACAAAAACTGTCCTAACTTTTTGTGGCCCCATCACTCATAGTGAGATGCTGATTGAGAAAAGGTTTTAGGGCAACTGGGTAAAACTTGCATTGGCATTTCTGAGCTTCCCATCTTATCCCGAACAAATCAGTTTATGGAATGCCAAGTTACGACTTGCGGTGACAAAACCTAGTACTGTAAATAAAGGGACTAAAAGGTGCAGCAAAAAAAAATTCTGTTCAAGAGTTAAAATCTGTCCAGCTGCTCGTGTTTTTTGCCTCCTTCAACTTTTGATGAATGTTGGAAAACATTACAAAAAAAAGACCTATAATTCCTTAAGAGCTGACTTTTGGGGGAAAACGTGTGATGCTGTGTTTAGGCTTTAATTTGAACTCAATGTGAATCCAAAATAATCATCATCCTGATCCTGCACCGCCGTTGGCACACATGGAGAGATCAGAGGTGTTACATAACTCATCTTGCTACTCTTGTCAGTGAGTTTATTAGCCCTTGCCACTGAGATGTCTCCTTCATTAGCCTCAGTAAAATGTCAATCACAGGGTGTGAGATTGTGTATGTGTGTCTGTGCTAATCAGACATATCTGTGGAGCCTCTGACACTCTGGGATTGATCAGTCACTGAGCATCAGACATCAGATGAGCATTAATGATGGAGAGGGAGAGGAGCAGCCCTCAAAGCATGCATTAGTTAGTAGACAGGAAAGTGTCTTTACTAGCACGTGTTTGCGGGAACAAGAGAGATGGATGGAGAAAGATGGAGGGCTAATGTGCTTGTATGTTCATATCTATGTGTGGATATGTAGTAGTTATGACTGTGATGGTGGGGCAAGGATCTTTTTATGCCTTGTAGTTCCATCAGTGAGCCCACAGTACTCATTCCATGACTTGGCCGCCATATTGGTTCCTGCCAGTGTGTTAGTTTGTGGGGAGGGGCTCGCAGTGAAGAAAAGGCTAATCTTGAGAGTCATTACAGCTTAACTGGATGAGCTGTGAGCACAGATGCGCCTGGATAAAGTTCAGTGGAGTTTAGATGCCCAACAAGCAGCTTTCAGGCCACATTCTGACAGAGACTGTGTTATGAGGGCAGGTTTTGTGACGAGTGAGCTAATAGCTAAGAAGCTGAAATTTCATTCAGAAGAGAATTAGTGAAGGAGAGCGTTGTTGCTGCTGTAGAGCTGCTAGAACCAGACAGAGTAAATTATTGTTCCAAAATGATGCTTTGTCTCAAAGAATTCATCCAGATGAAGAAAAACCTGACATGGAAACTCAGTGATAGCAAGTGTGTGTGTGTGTGTGTGTGTGTGTGTGTGTGTGTGTGTGTGTGTGTGTGTGTGTGTGTGTGTGTGTGTGTGTGTGTGTGTGTGTGTGCGTGCTTGCGTGTGTGTGTGAGAGAGAGACATTTGGCCTTCATGGTGGACATCCCCAAGAACCACAAGCTTCAGCAGCTTCTCAGCTCTCTGCTCTCTAATGAGAAATCATTTGAAGTGAAATGAAAGCTGAGGCGAGTGCAGCTGGAAAGAGGAAACACTGCATTTTCCTACTCTGCCAGAACAAAAGCTGGCTATGACATCTGAATATGCTGCTGAATGTGAAAACTCTGGGGGTGCCACTGAGTATGACCCTTGAAGGATGTTATAAAAACCGAAATGGCCCTTGATTGGAAAATGTTTCCCACCCATGGACTAAAGGATAGATTTTTCCCTCTGAGGGCTCTTTTAGTTTGAACTGCTAATATCGAACTGAGGAGAAGCCGAATGTAAATAATTATCCCCAATCTGCTTCAGCAGCCTTGTGGAATTCAGCTTCCACTTATGTATACTCTATACATGTTTTCATCTATATGTGTATTTTCCAGTCAATGCACGGCCCGCAGTCCCAGCACCACATCATCCAAAACAGCAAGGGAGAGGCGCTTATATACTGCAAGCTGAGTGTGTCACATCGCCTACTTGCTCTCTGTTACTGAACCCAAATTGCTGGTGTTGGCGGATGTAGTTGAGACACTGAACAGTAGCACTGCATATGGAACCACGCACACTCAGGGAGCATTATCAGGAACAATGCTGCTCCTCCTCCTCCCTTGTTGTAGTTATCTCCTCCCCGCAGAACACGAGTGTGAAAATGACCATGACATGAGTTGGTGATGGAACAAAAGGGTGTGTGCATGTGTTTCTGTGTGAGGGTTAAGTGGAGGCAAAGGACATTAAGGACAGCAAAATAGCACAAAAGATAATCAATCTGATTGCAAGGATGGATGGCAGACCAAATCAAGTCACATCCTTTATTCAAAGGTCGTTTTTCCACAGGCCTGGTACAGCCTGTCTTTACCTGCACTGTGCTGCACCAAGCTCTGAATACATGCCTTTTCACTGTGACATGAATGCAGGGGGATCATGCTGACCCATGTGCTCTCAGACCTAAGTTGTATCTTGCGCTAAAGTGATTGATATGTGGCCGTGCTGGTGAGAGAGCGCTGTTTTTAATATATTTGCTCTCAGCACTTTAGCAGATTGTAACATAATATCTGTGGTTTGGACATTTGTTTCAGTCCTATATAGTTCAGGTCATACATTCAGTTTTAATCCTTACTGTTATTTAATGATCACGTTCAGCTGTATCTGAGCTGTATTTTAGCTTTAGGTTTGCTAATGCAAACTGACTATTTTCTTGCTGCTGCTGCTTTACATTGAAGGTTTACCACTGACAAACTAGCAGGAGGCTCATTGTGAAGCAGCTATAGGAAATGCACTGTGTTTGTCACACTCTGTTAGTGCTGCTATTCCAGAATACAAATTGGTTTACACAAAGAGAAATAGACACGCTCTGCGCTATTTGGTCAGGAGGTCAGTTAAATATTGGAATATTATTTGAAGAAAACACCTCCAGTGAGATGTTAGATGAGTAGCTGCATGCAACAGGCTCGACTGTGATTTTGTGAACGAGCGCATCTTCAAATATCATCAGTGCCTTTACCTTGCTGTAGTGTCCATTGAAAAACCACAGTGTTTCCCATTCCCAGTTGCACTTGCTAACTGGCAGCTTTAATTTCACTTCAGACGATCACATCAGTTTCCACGTCAGGTTTTCCTTCATCTCTTTGAATTATTCCAGAGAAAATTATACTTTAGAACAAATTTACTCTGTCTGGTTCTAGCAGCTTCACAGCAGCAACAAGGCTCTCCTTCACTAATTCTCCTTCTGGATGAGGTTTCAGCTCTCCACAAAACCTACCTGCATAACACAGACTCTGTCAGAATGTGGTCTGAAAGCTGCTTGTTGGGCATCCAAACTCCACTGAGCTTTATTCACGTGCATCTGTGCTCGCAGCTCATCCAGTTTAGCTTGTTTGTAGCTGTAATGACTCAGATTAGCCTTTGGGGTGGCTGTGGCTCAGCAGGTAGAGCAGTCGTCCACCTATCAGAAGGTCTTGATGGTTTTGATCTGGTCCACAGGCTGGATGAATGTTCCAAAATGCAAAGTCAACATCAGCTGTTTTTATTCTTACATTACAAACATTTGCTCATTCACCATCACGTTGACTAGTAATATCCAGTTGTATTCATACAGAGGTACAGAAACACTCATATTTGCTATAGATTTAAGGATTTATGCACATGCATCCCAGCAGAATCCTTGTTACTGCTGAGATTCCCAGTCTAACGTATAATCATTTGCAATAAATCGTCACTATCATGGTATAAGTGTCTCTGATTGAAGCACATCGTGTCAACAGCACATTGCATGAACCACCAATAAAGCTTTGTATTTAGCCATATTTTGGCAAAATGTGTTTGGAACATACTAAGCATACATGAAAATCTGAGAAGTGGATTATGCTTAAGGAGTGTTTGAGAACTTTCCATGATTTGATACTTTTTTTTATCAGCATACAACTGGGTCACCGGCAACTGCAGCCACTGCCCTCCTCAAGTCCCAAACATTTTAAAGCTAGCCTCCAAGTCTACAGGGTGGTGAGTGTTTGATATTTAAAAGAGATTTTGGAGTGCTGCTTTAAGCGCTGCCTAACTTGGTCGCCTCTGTTAAACATTCTGATCAAGCATAAAATAAAAAGGTTATCAGATATTGACCGTCCTGTAAGCTGACATTTCCTGAGTAAAGACCTGCAGCGTGTGAATGTGTGAGAGACGAGCAACATATTTATTAGAAATAATCCATATTTTAAAATGAGATGAGACCATGTGGAGTGAAGGTCGCCACTCATATTCAAGCCTCACATTTATTCCACCTTTTTTTTTTTTTCTGAACACAAGGTTTCAGCCAGTGGGTTGCTTTGTTTCATTCAGAACTCGGCACAATAGACAGAGTATGTTTTGAAGGCCTTGATTTTGAAAAGCCTGCACAGAGGTGCTTGAAGTGTCCTTTTGGTGTTGCTAGGCAACAACACAAAGTCAGTTGCTGTCAGTCACTTGGCAAGTAAAGAATAACATTAAGCAATGTAATTGGATAACTAAACAGGAAACTTAGCATCTATGTCAGTCTTAGCCTGATGCTCTTTATTCTGTCATTTCTTTATTACAGAAACAGTGTGGATAGGAATAACCACAGCCAGCATCTCCTCTATTTATCTTGCATACATCAGACCTAACAGAGCTAAAGGGCTGCCTCCAGTTTTATCTGATTGGACAACAACAGTAAGAAAAAAAAATAGACTAGCTGGGTCATTTTCTGCTCAGAGGCCATTGAAGCGTGATCATTTTCAACTGGGAGTGCAGGTGCTTCTTATATAAGTGGGGCAACACAAGTGGATAAATGAGAGGTGCCTGGAGTGCAAAAGCAGAAGTCAAAATGCTTCAAACTCATTTAAAACAGCTACAAAAGGTCCCCTGCTACTAGAAATGCATCCTGTATGGTTACAAACCCGATGCACAACATGTCAAATCAAACTTAATTATCCCAGTGGAGATTCAGTTTGATGCATTAGCAAAAAAAAGACCCTTTCAGAGAAATTTACGTCAGTGAAGTGTTTAGGATCCATGTACACAATGCAGGGTGTACATTTTCGCTGAGTATTGCTACAATAGTTAAATAATTATATTTGATGAACCCATGTTTCTTCAGTTTATTGTAGAAAAACTCCACCGATGCACAGCAAGCTCACGTTGCCTGAAGTGTCTTGTGCCGCCGTAAGGTCAGGTGACGTTAGATCATAAACTGGAATATCCAGGTGTTAGTGTAGCAACGCGTTTCAGTGATGGCTGCTGCCTTGCCCCCAGACACAAAAAGGGAATCTAAAATGAGCGTCATCATTAAACATTCATTATCAATTCAGTAGATGCAACCTCGGCTCTGTCCAGTGCTGTTTCTATCAAATTGAAAGGGAATATTGTGCCAAGCTGTTGCATGAAGAGGTGGACAATCAAAGACAACCCAGCAACATAACACAGTGACAACAGTCTTTATCCTACAACACTGCTACTGAGCTACATTAGCCAACATCTCTGACTCCTGCTGGGAAAGCAGCTATTTATTGTATTGAATTAGGGTGCAAAGGAATCTATATGCTTGTGTCCATTCACAAAAGTAGGCGAGCAGGCCAGAGTGAACAGGTTTGAGAGAGAATCCAGATCCAGAAACTTGTGAGGTAGACAGACAGGCAGGGTGTAGGCTGGAGTACAGGGCAGGCACCTGAGCACAGAGAACAAAGTCCGGAGGCAGGCAGACAGGCAAAAATAGCACAAAGGTTTTTTGTCGATCACAAGGTTGTCACTTTAGTGAGCAGATGATTTGAGGAATACTGGTTGGAAGGCCGGTGCTTCAATACTGAGGCAACAGGTGAGTCTCGATTGAATAGAGTTTCGTCGAGTTTTTTTTTTTTTTTCACGGAAAATGATCATTTTTAAAAACTCCGGCCAAATTGGAGATTTATGAAAACACCAGTTATGTTTTAGGTTCCAAAATGTCACAACATGCCACTGAAAATACTTAACGTCATGTGAGCGACCTATGTTTACACTCGCGCCCATAGGTTTGGCATAGTTATGATGCGGGTATCCGGGTTCATGTAAACGACAACATTTTTGAAAATGATGTTGTGTGCATGATGTTATTTTTGAAAACGGAGGGGCCAAAATATCCGTTTTCCAAAACACCCTGCTACGTGTAAACGTAGGGTCAGGAGGAGGCTGGACCCGAACTCAAAGCCACACCCTGCAGTAAGGCTAACAAGGAGAGACAGACAGGAGACAGAGGGGACAGGAAACACAAGAGCACACTAGGCAGAAACTGCACATCCCAACAGTTACTCTATTACTCTGTGCATGTCTCCATGTCATGATTTGAATCACAACCTCGCATTCAGAGTGCTAAGGTTTCAGGATTACTTGTTATACAGGACGATGGTCCCTCTCTCTCTATAAAGTGGACTGAGCACCGGGTGTGCAGGAGCTTGGTGATGGCACTCAGTAGATAACATGAAGAAAATGTAACATCAGAATCAGTGCTGAAGGATACAAGAAAGGCTCACTGTAGCTTCCACTTTGTGAGTGGATCCAACCTGGCTTAGCTTGTTGGTTTCCACTTTCTGAGGAAGATAGTTAGCCACGCTTGCTGTTGTGTGCTTGTTAGAAAGGGATAGAAAAATTTATCAGCGTCATACCTGTCAATATCAGGAAATGTTGTGGTGCTCCACTCTGGGTCGTCCCACTGCCCTCACCACTGTCGACATATCCCTTAAATTTAGACAAGGATACACACATTAATCAAATCACCACTAGGCAACCAGATGCTGCAAACTAGGATTGGATTAACTAGTTCCTACATGAAGGTGACAACTGTGAGGTGCTGAGAATCAGATACCTGATTGGAAGTGAAATGCTTTGAACATCCCTGCATAATATCAATGAAAACACAAAAGCACAGAGCTTAGTTTACATATGTGTTACTTGAAGGATATGTACACATCGCATACACATTATGCTTCAGTTGTGATTTTGAGAGGCTACTGACAAGACAGACAATTGGAGAGGGCGATTATGAAAATGGATTGGAGAGATATATACGCAGTCACTGGAGGAGCATGTTTCTGTACCTCTTGGGCGCTTCTGCTTGGTAGATTTGTTCCTTTTCCCTCCACACATAAAGCACTTTGACTGAGATTGTTCTTCATTAAGAACAGCTAAGCCTCCTCCCATCTGGTGAGAGACTTGCACAAACCTTTAGCCTTTTTAGCAGCTTCTCTTTCCCTGTCACATCCATCCATCCATCCATCCATCCATCCATCCATCCATCCATCCATCCATCCATCCATTCTTCTTCTTCTTCTTCTTCTTCTTCTTCTTCTTCTTCTCTTGATTTATTGGCTGCTGCCATTTGAGTGAATGAGTCCTCATCAATTGATGCTACAGCTAATGTTCCACACACTGCCATCTGCTGTACATAGGGGGAATTTAGCAAATGCATCAAATAGGCGTTTATGCCTCCCACCAATGTTAGGGCCATCAACCAAGGACAGCAGGGGAGAAGGGTCAAATACGGGAGAATCCCAGGAAAAATGGGAGGCTTGAGGTATGAACAGCGTTTGAATCCAAAGGAGGCTAAGCCTCCCCAAGCTGGTCCTGAAAATATGCTGAAGCTTTTTGTAAATTACTTGGCTTGAACAGACAAATGGAGCTGCTCATTAAAAATAATGACAAATCTAAATTCAATATGATATAATAAAAAACTTTGACCACTATAGATCCATTACTTTTAATTTGAAACCCATTCCTATTGACACATATGCTATCTGGTAAAGATTAGTAGCTTAGTTTAGCAATGACCAGCGCATGTACTTTGTTGATTTGTTCAATAATGAACAACAAAAGACTTGCAGCAAATATCCAGAGATAATGGAATGATGCTTAAAATGTAAGTGTAAGTGTTTCAATTGTAAGTGTTTCAATTGAAACACTTTCCAGCCAGTGTGTATGAATCAACAACAAAACATTCTGTTTTATGTGTTTAAGGCAGGAATGGCAATGAATCAGGTCAGATAAGTTGATAAATCTGCAGCCTCTGATTTGAGGAGTACAACCTCAGAAAGCAATACCATGACATGCAGCTGTCCAATGTGTTTACCTTTACATACAAATGTCACCAGGCTCCTACAAAATAACCACACACATCTCCACACATCTGCCTGTTTATTTGAAATAAAAAGCAAAGAAAGTTGTGATGCATTTATGGTGAAACAGTTGCAAACCCTGGCTAAGAACACTGTTTTATTGTGTGAATCATTTAATGTATAGGTATGAATAAATACTACACCTCTGTAATAAAAACACACAAGAAATTAATAACTGCTCAACCATTTAGGAGCATATAGAGGCCAATTCATTCCCTAGCTGATTATCTGGTCCATCATGCAGTTTATATTGGACTGCACTGTGTTTTCTCCACCCTGTACGGCACTCAAACACATTTCTGCTTCAAATATTTATCCACCATAGGGGCAGGTTTAAAGATCTTAATATTTAGACCTTACTTACTGCAACAGCAGAATGATATTTTGGGGCTGTCTGATGTGAAGCCATGCAAACTGCTAATATACGCTGTATGTACAAAACACTTCTCGAACACCTTCAGGTATTGAATGCCATCCTTAGCGTGCTCATATGAAGGCCACCAAATCACACTTAATAACGCTCATCTCTTACATGACATTTACATCTTCTGACTGAAATGGGTGCTGTTGGTCGAGGTCAATAATCCATCTAATCTTTCACCTGACATTCTGGAGTCAGCTTGTTATACGGGCAGAGAATGTGATGCTAAAGTTTTGCAGACTCAGGGCTCTGACATTTGACGGTGTGCTCAGGAAGTTTTAATAAGAATCTTACTATTTCAAACAGTCTCTGGGGTGAAGTTAGATGTGGATTTGATGTGATCTGAACAGCCCTTAGCAGCACTTGAACTCTTACCTGAGAGGGACCACAGAGACAGAGAGCAGAGATGATTGGCCTCTTGCTCACTCTCGACTGAAGCGCAGCCTTTTCTTTTTTTTTCCATCTGTAACAAGTAGCTTTTAAGGATGAGACACTGATTAGTGAGAGGTTGAGAGAGGGTAGAAAGAGACAGATAGTGTACAGAGATGAAGATGGACAGAGAAAGGGAGGGGATGACGAGGGGAGAGGGTGAGACGAAGAGAAAGGCGGAAAAGGGGATAAGTCTGAGCAGAGGCGGAGAGATGAACCCAAGGATGAAGGCTTTAAAGGAGAGAGAGAGAGCGTGAGTGGAGGTGGAGATCTGAGGCGGCCTATCAAAGGAGGGGTGAAGTGCAGGAATGATGAAGAAAGGGAGGATGAATTAAGAACAACAGTTCAGAGTGAAAGAGAGGGAGTCAGGAGAGGCAGCTGCACCACTTGTTTGCTGCTCTGTAAGTACTGTAGAAGCTCGCTTCCACCTCTGAAATGCATCCTACCTTTTATATAACCTTTATTTATCCAAAGGTAGTTGACGACTGACGCCCCTCTTCACTTTTAAACACACCTGGTAACCTACACATGTACAGTCCTCTAATGTTAGCCACTCTATTTCTTCTAATATTTGTGCTGAATAAATGAACTTGTCACCTGTAAAACACTTTGAATTGAACTAACCCCTTATGAAAGTTGCCATACAAATGAAGTCGGTTTGACTCCTTGCACAGCCTTACAGATGGAGCTTGAGTGTCTCACTCAAGTGCACTTTCACAGTAGCCTGTGTCCTTATCCAATGTGGAGCTTCATGGCTGCTCAAATTGAAATGATGTCATTTATCCAGATTGAATATTCAATTTGTTTGCACATGATTTATACCTAAATAGGAATGCAAATTGTCATTTGTCATGATATATTTCATTTGATCATTTGTACTCATACTATCTCAAACTAGCTATCTCAAACATACTATCTATTTCCTGAAAGTTTTTCCTCCTAAAAGCAAAATTAATTTGATGTGTTAGTGTGTGTATATATGTGGTATCTTTACAGTCTTATGAAGCACGGAAATGTCATGTCACGTAAAATGTGTTAATTCTGTTGAGCACTTTCATGTCAAGTTTAATCACTCATGTCTAGTCTTGTCATTCACTTCCTGTTTTATTTTGTACTCACCTTTTCCCTTTCGTTTCAGGCACTTGACTTCCTCCCTTTGTGTGATTTTCCCTCCACTGTGATTGTCTCTCTGGCCGTGATTGGACTCACCTGTGTTTCCCTCCCTCATGTATAAACAGTCCTTGGGTGCTTTTCATTACATTTAATTGTGCCTCCTCGTCTCCTCTCTCCTTCGTCGACCCGGAAGTCGTTTCCCCTCCGCCATGATGAAGGATCTTCCAATTGCTTAAATGCACCTGAAGGAGACGAGGAGCGAGGAGAGAGGAGGCTTCTGAAGGAGATCAGAGTGAGGATACACTGGTGTAGCCTACGCGGAAGACTTTTCTTATTTAAGGGGCGTGTCGTATGTGGCACACGTTTGAATCATGGCGGGAGCAGGTCTTCACAAATGTAATCTTGTTTCATCTGTGTCCTTTTAACAATTGTATCTGTCACCAAGAAATTAATGAAAATTCTTGGTATATATTTATTTTAAAGCAAGGCTACAAGGCGTTGGTTTAATCTACCGCACACCCGTCCTCTGTTATGCCTCTAACGGCATATAATTGAAACCTCATCAATAGCAATCAGGAGTAGAACAGTCTGACTGCAGATCTGACCATAATATCACGTTTACAGCTTTTACAGCTGTGCAAACGTCATCAGTAATTGACGTCGCTTCGGACTGACGCTGTGGAGCGAGGATTTTTCATTTCGGTGTTTCGTCTCCTCCGTCCTCACGTCCCTTCCTCGCATCCCTCTTTCATGTCCTCGCTGGGCGGAGCTAAGACGCGAGGAGAGGAGGCGAGTGGAGGAGACGAGGAGACCAATTTATGGAATGAAAAGCACCCCTTGTCTCCCTTCGTCTTGTGTCACATGTCAGGTGTTCTGTCCATTTCCAAGAAATCGTCAGGTCAAGTTTATCGAATCTGTTTGCTTTGAGTTGTACTTTTGGTCCTGTACAGAGAGTGTTTTTTGTTGTACCATGTAACCTCATTGGAGAGCGCTTTGTGTTATTTTTGGATCCTCCTTGGTGAGTGACTTTTGTTTGAGCATTTCTCTTAAGTAAAACCTTTGTTAAAACCTTACTGCTGACTTTGAGTTTTGCTTTTGAGTCCACATCCCTGAGTCAAGTTCTAACAGGTAATTGTAGTGATAGCAGCTTGAAAGCAGTAAATAAAATCAAAATAAAAGCAGCTTTTATCCACTTGTACCTTAATCCTAAAGATATTTGAGATTGACTGGCAGCAGCATCACAATGTTTTGCATGTCATGCTGTCTTTCCACCCACACAATCTGATGACAAGTCCGAGACTAATTCTAATTGAACCTTATTTTCATCACCAAGGCAACTAATCCAATACAACATAAAAGTGATACCTTGACCCCTTGTTCCCCTCCTCTGTTTACCTGGCTGTGTCCTGCTGTCACTCATAAACCAATCATAACGTAACATCTCCCTCTTCTGGTCCTCTGTCACCTCTGACCCCGCCCCTGAACTCAGGTCTCCTCCAATAAGGCTTCATGTCAGAGCGAGGCACTCACCCATGGCCGCAGACAGAGCCGCCAATCATGTGGGATAATCAGAAATGGGCTGACCCTGAGGTGACCTGGCCTTGCAGATGGCTTACAGGATGAGAGGCGCTGGAGTGAAACTTACAGGGTATTTTCACGCTGTCTCTCTGTCTCTCTCATGCATCGTGCACTCTCATAGTGTAGAGGTAAACTCGGCATAACTTATAATAAAATATTATAATATTCTGATGCTTTTCTGATTTAATATTTACCTCTTGTGGTGCCTTCTGATCAACTTGCCCTTGACAAACAGCAACCTCAGTGGTTATCTGATTGTTTTTTTTATGATGTGCAGCCGAGGATCCATTGGCTTGGTCTATTAACCTTTAACTTTCTATAGCATCATTCACTAATGCCGCTGGAAGCATCATGTCCTTTCTTGTCACTGTCCCAGAGAAGAAGGATACAGCTGCTTGCTCTTCAGTCAGAGAGTGAAAGAAACAGAGATCAAGTGGAGGAAGAGAGGGAAAGGATTACATCTGACCATCACCTTTCAGTGTCACTCACTGGCTGACTAATTGACCAACTAGCTTTGTCACTAAATGAGTTGAGAATACAAATGAAGCTTGATGTTGTGTTCAGATTTCATGCAAAGCCTCACTTATAAGTATGACTTTGAACAACTGTGAGCCATGTTTACTTCTTCAAATGGTGGATACAGATGTTATCTGTCAGTATTAGCTGAGCAGCAACATTCAAATGAAGAGCGTTTATGTGGAGGGAGCCTTTGTGTGGCTGCGTTGACTCTGATCAGGAGATCTCATTCCTTCACTTATTTCCCTTGACACCGCTCTTCTTTTTCTTCTTATGTCTGTGCATGGATCTTCATTGTAGGCATATCTAGACAAAAGCAGATTACTAATTTCTTGCAAGCAAACATCAGCTTTTGACAGCTGAAATGACAACTGTTGCTGGCAGTTTGTATTGGCTGTCTCTAACTAGCTAATTAGTCTTACATTAGGGATGAGGCTCAGGAGATAGAGCAGTTATCCACTTATGAGAAGGTTGGTGATTCGATCCCTGGCCTCAGTAGTCTGCATGTTAAAGTAGCTTAGGCAAGAAACTGAACCCCAAAAGTGAGTGTGTTAATGCTCGTAATGAGCAGGTGGACTAGCCACCATTGTATGAATGTGAGTGTGAATGGGTGAATGTAGGCTTGAGTTATAAAAAGCGCTAGAAAGACTAGACTAGAAAAATGCTATATAAATACAGTTCATTTACCATTTGCTGCAACAGTTAAATTCTGATATCATCCGGGGTTTGCTTCAACACAGTGGTGAAATACTACTCAGTGGATGAGGTAATCATGAATGGAACTTTTTTTCAATGCAACTTTTAACCTCCCAGAGTAGCTGAATGTAACCTCAAAGGCTAATTAATGATTTGCTCCTTGGCCTTGGAGTAATGCTTAGCTACTACTGAGGATGTACGCTGCATGCTAACAATTGCAGTTGAATTAGAGCAGGTAAACTCGCCGTTTGAGCCATTCTTTAAGGTTGCTAAGACATGATCACAATGGTTGGAGCAGGAGTTCAGTCAGTTTGCACTGCCGTGCTTGACTTCACGTCTGTTTTGGTCCACTTGCATCTTTCTATTAACCTAAGAAACAGTCATACTGTTTCTAAACTTCACTTGATATTTCATCTGAACACCTTAGGAGTGAGGGGGAACCAACACTGGCAACCTTTGAGAATGTCTGTACTTTTGTCCAACATTACCATTGCAGACAATTCCCTAAAGGCAGTACAGCCAGTGTTGCATATAGTAACACAAAACTTAATGGCCGTCACAATATCTGGCAGATATATCTGGCAAAGAAAGCAAAACTCACAGTTGGTGTGTTTCCATCAACCCTTTTGCATATTTCCAATTTATGTATAAAAATGAGTGAAAATGCCAAAAAATTCCCCCCAGAAAATCATGAAATATAGCAAACATTGGCTGAGGAAGAAAAGCTGGTGACAGACTTGAATATATCACAACATACATGGAGCATGTGACTTAAACATCCACTGAAGCCTCTGCTCCACTGATGAAAATATCTGATCTGTGTGGACTGATGAGAAATCTGTAAGTTCATCAAATTAATACATGAAACAAGAGATTTTTTTTTTTTTGCCATTTGAGGTTTGACTGGCACTCATTTAGTTATGTCATCTTGTTCTGCCCTCTTCTTCTGCCATGGCATAACTGTACCTGACTGGAGAATTGGCGCCACCTACTGCTTTACATATGTAATAATTGTATGCTAACTCTTTATCTGGGAAATATTACTCGGTTACTCCTCTCAGTAATAAGATGGTTAGGATTATATTGCATTGAGGCAGAGAAACATAGGCTTTAATTCATTCCCTATACTTTGGCTTTGGAAAGGCAATAAAATAGATGCAGCCTTCAGATCCTTTGTATGCTACGATATGATTGGTCAATTGCTGTTTTGTGAAGAGGGGTTAGTAAATGATAATATGCAAAGAATTTGACCATTTGACCCTTTTAAGTGGTAAATGCACATGATAACATTACTTTCCCAATTCAGTCTGTCAAATGTTGACCCATGTTTTTCAAGCATCACTGAAGGTGTCTATGATAGCAACTTCCATCCATGGAGCCTATCCCAGCTGTTAACGGGCGAGAGGCGGGGTACACCCTGAACTGGTCACCAGCCGATAGCAGGGCAACATATATCGACAAACAACCATTCACGCTCACACTCACACCTAAGGACAATTTTAGAGTCACCAATCAACCTAATGAGCATGTTTTTGGTCTGTGGGAGGAAGCCGGAGTGCCCGGAGAGAACCCACGCATGCACGGAAAGAACATGCAAACTTCACACAGAAAGGCCCTGTCCGACCCAGGGATGGAACCGGCAACCTTCTTGCTGTGAGGCACGCGCACTACCTGCTGCACCGCCGTGCCGCCAATGATAGCACCTTATTCATTATTAGTTTTGTGTTAGAGTCTTCATTGTAGGCCTACTTAGTTGCCACATAATTGACAGCATGAGCAGAAAAAACGAGATGGGGAAAGCAAGAATGTTAAGATGAGAGTGGCAGAGATTTGGAGATGGGTTGCGTGGTTAGTATTCACCCTCCACTGTCAGAGCTGGCCCCTTTGAGACATCCTATTTCCAATTCCCCACTCACCTGTCCTATACTGACACAAAGAGAGGGCGGAAAATACGACCGAGAATTAAAATTAGAGAGGGTATCAAAAACAAAACGAAGAGGTGAGTAAGATTTAGATAGACAGAAGAAGAATAACAAAAGGAGAATCACAGTTAGAAGTTACTGATGCCATGTTGCAATCTCTGATCTGTCTTTGCTGGCACTCTTTGTTAGAAGTACGAATGAAGCGTCTGTCTCTGCGACTGTCACATCGTCAGAGTTCAGACTTGCCATAGCCTTTCATCTCGCTTTTTAAAGGTGATTTTTGTGGCATTTTGAGTTTCTGTTTTTCATTAACACTGTGGTGAGAGAGGAAAGGTGGAGAAAAGAGAAAGTATCATGACATCCTGTGGATATCAAAAGCCCACACACACTTTGAAAGGTCATAACTTACAAGGCTGGAGATAAAAGCCTGTTGAATCACACTTGTTTATGCCTTCACCCTTCGACTGATACATGACAGCATATCAAACAAATCGTTTTCACATTTTGGGAAATATTTGCTTTCTTTCTGAGGGTGAGATGAGAAGATTGATCAATCTCATGTTTGTGTGTTAAATACAGAGCTGGCATCAGGACATGCTTATTTTTATTGTTAGGACAGAAGCTGAACACAGAGCCTCCGTCCAAACTCAAAAACTACACCCATCACCAACTCTGAAGATGTTCCGCCAACCTCTACCTGTAAGTAAATGTGTAAGTGAAAACTTTTTTGAACTAGCCATGGCCTCTCGACTTGCCCATGAACTCACTCTTCTGTCGACCTGTGAAAGTTTTGGTGTCTGTAAAAGGCCACTGAAAAGAAATGTATTGAACAAGCAGTTTTATGAGGTCTTTCTTTGATGCAAATGTCATTTTGAAATTTTTTTCTTACTTAGTCAGAAGTTCCAGTTTCACTTTGGCTCTCTACTGAACATCAGCCCGGTGCAATAACTGCTCCTAGCATCCAAAGTCTCATGAGGCTGTCACTATATCAGTACAGAAAACAACACCAACACCTTTGTTTACTGACCATATATGGTACATAAGCTATATAATATATTTAATATACAAGATACAGCTGGAGATGCTGCACAGAAGTGTTGGGCAGATCAATGAATTATTGTTCTGCAAGAATAACATAAAGAACACAAGGTCATTTTTTTCCCCCCTTTCTACTCCTTTCTGCATTAAAAAGAGAAAATACATTGTGTACGGGTAATGGCTTCAGACGTTCTTGTAGGAATATGACGAGCCAGACTAGCTGTTTTCCTCTGCTTCCAGTCTTTGGCTAAGTTAGGCTAACCATATCCTGATCCCAGCTCTGTACTTAATGCACAGACTTCTTATTGCTCTCATTTCTCAAACTGTTACAATATTCCCTTAACAAAAATCAGAATTTGGTTTTATAATCCAGTGTAGCTGACCCCTCCTGTGCTCCTTCCCTCCCACAGACATGCAAATAAGGTGAAATGAAAACTGTAATGTGAGTGTGAGGGATTGGGTCTAACCCCTACAACCCTGAACAGGATAATGGAGGATAGAAAATGACTGGATCCATGTTTTGTGGGTTAAATTGTCACTACCTCTTCGACTTAAATTTTGTTGTGGACCAATTCTTGCACCGTGCCAAGGAAGTGTAATTCTTACAAAAAGTCTTTGTAATTTGGGTCTGTACGATTTTTTTTTTTTCTGGTTTGTCAAGTTTTTCACAGGGCCCTGGCCAGTGTAGTGAAAGGGGTTTAAATACAGAGCATTTTGTGTCACATCAGCAACAAGAGTGAGACTTAGAAAGAGAGAGAGAGTGGCTGTTAATGACGACTATTATCGTCTCATCTTTTTGAGTGCTGCATTTGCAAAAACGAAAACTGAATTATTCATCCCACAGAAATAATAAATAACCATTGCAATTCTAATGGGAAACTGCAGCATCTATATTTTATGAACGAGCAAAAGATTTAAGACAAATGGGATCATTATAACACACATACAAAGACACACACACACAGAGTAATTGGTATGATTGCTTCCCCAAACACCCACAGTCTAAACCTTCAAACAAAAGTCTACAGAGGGTCTTATCCAAGGAAATCTACGCCAGCTACGCAGCTAATGTCTTTGTCTCCCTCTCCCTTTCCCTTTCTGTGTGCTGAAGTGATTTTATGCATATTCGCAAAGGCTAATTCTCTGGCGCTCACCCCGAGGTACCCCTCTGTGAATGTCTGTTCGTAGCAGGGAGCAGCCTCTGTGTGCCGCTGCATGTGGTGAGATAGCACAAGATATGGAATACATGATAGCGAGCCACACAAAGAGAGAGAGCACTGCACTGAAGTTCAGACTCCAAGCTGAGTGGGGCTGCTGGTTGACTGCTGGACTGATGACTGAATCTAATCTAACGCTGAGCCTAGAAATCTAAAAAATCTGCCAATATGGATGAGACACAATGAAGAGTTATTTGTTTGATACCACAGGAGTCATTTGACTTGCAGTATTCTGCCATGGCTTAAGGCACTAATGTTTGTCTGTGGTTGGGGTGTAAGGCTAAGCTAATATGTGTGTCTGTTTATAGTTTAGACTGGTTGCTTTTAAGATAAGATACAAGCTTTTAATTCTATTGCCCCATTAACATTGCAACAACATTACATCTATGTATAGCTGCCAACAAAACAATATTTTAACCATGTACCAAAATTAAGCAAACGATCAGACAAGGGGCTCAATTTGCATCCCCTCCGCTGACGGGGTGCAGGGTGCGCACCCCGTGCAGTGGTATTTTCATGCAGCGCAGACGGGCGCACAGTGCACTTGGTATTTTGGTAAAAGGTACGCCAGGATGGGCTGCGCAGTAGGGGGAGGTGTCGGCATAATCAGCCAGTGAATTTTGATTTTCGGTCCATTTCGGTCCACGTCGGCAGCGGAAAAGTGCGCTGAAAGCCCGCCACCCCAGACCTAGTCAACTCTGCCCGCCGGGCAAGTGGATTTTCGTAAACCGGCGGAGTCGTGCGCTCACGTCACCAACACCTCACAGTCAGGTTTCCACAGTGTCTGGTGTTCGATACTGACTGTACAGGAATCATGAATTTACTCCAGCTTCATAGTGAACCATCACTTTATTGAACTGCTGCTCTGTAATACCTTCATATACACACAGTCGTCTCTGATTGATGACCTCATCAATACACGACATCCCCCCTTTTCTTAGAATTAAACTCATTACTCTGTATCAATAAACTGGAAACATTTCCCCATCAGAGTATCACGCATAAACAGTCATTAATACCCTCATCACAGCCTATCTAACATTATCTTCACAGAACATATTTATTCCTGACAGAACTTTTCCTTTTATGTATCTATATATTCCTCTCTATCAAACAGCCTATGATTTGAATGAGAGGCACATTACTTAATGTTAGAACATGCAGGTGAAAGTTACAATTCTCAACTTTTCATCTTTAACCCTGGGGGGCTCACTTGAGGATAAAGTCAGTGAATTTCCGCGGCAGCTCTATCTGCCCGCGGGGTCTCTCCTGTTTGGGTGTGAGAGGCTCGGTCCTGATCCCCTCACTGTGAGTCTGAATTGGAGACTCTGCAGCCTGTTTGTTTCCCTGCCCCTCCTTCTCAGTCCATGTCATGTGTGTTTTGTCAGTTGTTTGTGAAGCAATGTCCTCAGTGTAGTACTTTTTCACAAATGTGGTATTTCTGGAGTATGTGGCTCCACTTGGTGATTTGACAACCACATTGTTACCGTCCTTCTTGATTACCTTGTGTGGCATCTTGTTGAATGTAGTGGAGAATTTGTCTACTTTATCTTGTTTCAGTAGAACCTGATCTCCAACTGTCACATCCGAGTGTTTTGCTCTGTTCTTGTTGTCGGCGTAGATTTTTGATTTTCCTTTCCTTTCAGAATCTACGTCTCTCGTCTCTAGATCTCTTTGTGGTGCCGTTATGTCAGGGAGCTTTCCTCTTAGTTTCCTCTTGAAGAGTAGCTCTGCCGGGCTCTTTCCAGTTGTGGAGTGGTCAATAGATCGGTAGATTGTGACGTACTTCCGGAGTTCTCTCTTCCAGTCTAGTCCCTCAGACTGTGCAATGCGTATCCTCTTCATCAGTGAAGCGTTTTGCCTCTCCACCTCACCATTGGCTTGTGCCCACTTGGGTGTCGTTTTCACATGCTGTATTCCGTTGTCCTCACAGTATGCCTGGAACTGTGAAGATATGAACTGTGGGCCACAATCAGATCTGATGGTGATCGGGAGCCCATGACGGCTGAAAATGTTCTCCAGACTGTCTATCACCTTGTCTGTGGTGGTTTGTTGCAAGATCTCATATTCGCAGTATCTGCTGTAATAATCTACAACTACTAGGATAGAATGCCCTGTTGGTAATGGACCCAGTAGGTCAGTGGCAACATCTTGCCAGGGCCCATCTGGTAATGCTGTCAGGCGTAGTGGTTCAGGCAGATCAGGCCGTGCGACCACTTGGCACCCGTGGCAGGAATGTCCAATCACACATAGCTCATATGCTATTGGCGCATATGTCTGGCACTTGTCAAAACAGCCGCTCTGTACAGCATTTCTCACCTCTCTCAGTTCGTCATCGGCTGCTGAAGCCTCCTCGACTTCTCTGGTAGTCAATGCTCTGGGAGTGGCGCTTGTGGCGACCAGCCTCACGTACTCCTCTGCTCCATGTTCATGAGTCTGTTCAGTGGCGCTCTTTCCCAGCAGCCGTGATAGTGGATCTGCGATATTGTCTTTTCCTGGAATATGAACCACTCTGAAATCATATGGTTGAAGTCTCAGAACCCACCTTTCAACACGTGCACATGGTTTTGATGTGGGACTGTAGATTGCCTCCAACACCTTGTGATCAGTCACCAAGTCGAACTTTTTTCCATATATGTAGGGGTGCAGTCTCTCACAGGCCCAGACCAGTGCTAGCGCCTCACGCTCAGTCTGTGAATATCTCCTCTCACAGTCTGTAAGACTCCTGCTCACATAGCATATTGGTACCATTTCTCTTTGTTGCTCTTGCACTAGCACAGCTCCTATGCCAACTGGTCCCGCATCCGCTATGACTTTGGTGGGGGCATCCTTGTCAAAATATGCCAGAGTACCAGCTTCCACTAGTTTTTTCTTTAGCACTTGAAAAGCTTGCTTCTGCTCTGGCCCGAAATTGAATGGTGTCTCCTTTTTAGTGAGTCTGCGCAGCGGCTCTGATATGCTGGCAAACTGGGGTATGAACCGGCTACTGTAGCCAGCCAAACCAAGGAAGCTGCGTACCTCTGATCCGTTTTCAGGTTCTCGTGCTTCTGCTACAGCTCTCACTCTTTCAGTGGTGGGGCTGATGCCCTTCTGTGATAGTAATATGCCCATGAAGATCAGCTTATCCATATTGAACTGACATTTGTCTGCATTTAATGTCAGTCCGCACTTCTCCAGCCTTGATAGAACTGCATGCAACCGTCGATCATGGGTTTCTCGGTCGGGGGCATGGACGATGATGTCATCAGAAATATTCTCTACCCCCTCAATGCCAGTCAAGGCTGTTGCAATTTCGTGTTGGTATTGCTCACTTGCCGAGGAAACACCAAATATGAGCCTTTTGTACCTGAACGTACCTGTGTGGACAGCAAACGTGGTGATACCTCTTGACTCTGGTGTGAGCTCCAGCTGGTGATACCCCCACTTTAAGTCCAGTTTGCTGAAGATGGTCGATCCATTCATCCCTTGTAGAAGCTCATCCACGGTAGGAATCGGATGCCTCTCTCTGATGATAGCTGCATTTGCTCTCCGCATGTCGAGGCACATCCTGATGTCGTCCTCGGCTGTTTTCGGCGTAACCACAACCGGGTTCACCCACGGAGTGGGTCCCTCCACTCTTTCAATAATGTCCATTTCTAGCAGCTGATTTATTTTTTTGTCCACTGCCTCTCTTAGGTGAAATGGCACACGTCTCAGGGGCTGCGCCACAGGAGTCACTCTCTCATCAATGTGCAAACGTATCTGCTTAGTGTTTAGCTTTCCGACTCCCTGAAACAACTTTGGATATTGTCTCTGAATTTCTGTTTTGCCGCCTGTCACAGCGGCTATGTTCGCACCCACTCTCAGTACACCTAGTTTGATAGCCGTTTCCTTGCCGAGTAGTGGCTCTCCATGTCCTTGGATTACTGTGAACTCGGCCTCAGTGTTACGTTTTCCTATGCTTATTTGGCACTTGAACACACCTTTTACTGGTATAGGCATTTTGGAGGTGTAGGGGTACAGGGGCCTACCAGTCGCCTTGGAAGACACACACTTTATTCTTTTACTCTTTAACATCTCCCATGTGCTTTCATCCACTATGTTACTTGACGCACCTGAGTCAATCAACATGAGCAGATCTACTCCACCAACATTAAATGTCACTCTCTCAGTGTTTGAGTGATCTCTCATTACAAATGCGTAGTCTCTGTCCTGGTTCTCTGTTTCAACACATCTCACTGTCTTTTTGTCATTCCCTTTTGATTTGCACATTTTGGCAAAGTGGTCTCTTCCATTGCACTTCCTGCATGCTTGTCCTTTAGCTGGGCAGGCAGGATCCTTGGCGAAGTGACCTCCGTGTCCACATCTGAAGCACACTTTCTCCCTTTTCGCTGTCTCATCTCCACAATCTTTTATTTTTTTCCGATGGAACTTTCCCCCTTTCTTGTAAACACGGTGCACTGTCTCACCGCCCTCCGCGCTGACGTTGTCGTTCACCTTCATCGCGGCCATCTGCATCTCCACTCGTTCACACTGCGCCGCTATCTCCAGGACGCGGGCCAGCGTCAGGTTGGCTTCTTTCAGCAACTTTCTCCTCACATAATCCGACGTGCATCTGCTCAGCACTGCATCTCTGATTTGGTTCTCCGTGTCTGCCGCGAATGCACAGTCTCTAGCAGCCTGGCGTAATCTGGTTACAAACTGCTGTACCGTTTCTCCCGGTTTCTGCGTTGTCTGGTAGAAGGATTGGCGAGCGAAGGCGGTGTTTACTTGCGGTACGAAGTAGGCGTTCAGTGCCGCGACCGCAGCGCCATACTCCATCGGTCCTCCCGTGTCAGGCAGAACTGCAAATACATCTTGTACATCGGTACCGGCGTGGTGTAGAAGCAAAGCCCGTCGTCTTTGTCTCACCGAAGCTCCCGCGTCGTCCCCCAGAATTAAGCCTTTCCCGTCCGCATACAGCTCGAACGCGGTTAGCCATCTTGTCCACCGCGGACCCAGTGTGGCAGGCTCGGAGTAACAGTCAAACTTCGGCAACAGGTTGTCCATCTCCATCGACGATTTAACTATACTCTTCAGATTTAACTATAAGTCGGCCGCTGTCATCCTCGTCGCCATTGTTCGATACTGACTGTACAGGAATCATGAATTTACTCCAGCTTCATAGTGAACCATCACTTTATTGAACTGCTGCTCTGTAATACCTTCGTATACACACAGTCGTCTCTGATTGATGACCTCATCAATACACGACATCTGGCATTTCAACTATCTGAGTCAGCACATACAGTCAGACCTAAATTTATATATTTTGATCAGTATCTCATCTGACCACATCGCAAGCACATTCGGCATGCCTGACCTGACCGAATGTACACAGGTGAAACAGGGATGTCTTGTGATCTGTGACTCAAATTGCCTGGTGACAAACGTGTATGCCACTTTCCCCGGGTCGGCATGTGACTCGTTCATCCTGGCGAATTCTAGCATCCCTACAGTCTTTGAAAGGGATACCCCTCTGGATGGGTGGCTGCTAGGTGATAATGGCTATCCACTGAAAACATGGTTGATAACGCCATATATCACACCTTCAACAAGACGGCAGCGTGGTTTTAACAGTGTTTTCAGCGGTGCTCGGTCAGTCATCGAACGCACATTTGGGGTTCTCAAAATGTGTTTTAAATGTCTGGACCGGACAGGTGGTTCATTAACACACAGCCCTCAGAGTGTCGGTGCATTCTTCATGGCGTGTTGCATTTTACACAACATGGCTGTACGACGTGGATGTCACTATGAACTCACGGAGGATTCATTAAGGGACTTAAGACGGAGAGAGGCCGAACTGCAAGTGCCATGTCAACTGGGAGAGCAGCAGAGCGCACGGGAGAGGAGGGAACGCCTGGCTGCCCAGTTTTGTCATTAAGTGAGTATTTGCGGTTACATCAGTTCAAAAAACATCTGACTATCAATACTTTTCCACACTAAACAGATAGACAGTATTTAGATACATTTTGCGAGGCTGTAGATCCGGCCACTGCAAGCCTTGACCTCCCGGACCAGAACGTCAGTCTCCTCCTGGGAGAAGTTTGGGCGTCGGACACTTTCCTGCTCGGGCTCAGTCATCCTCAAAACTTGCCATGCGCCTCGCCAGTGGCGTTTTTAAAGGTGAGGCGAGGAGCTGGTGTGATTGGTGAAGATTTGACTTGGCTGTGTCAAACCCACTCCACGCCTTCTCCCCTCCCTCCTTGCGAGTTGCGCCGCTGGGTGGGACTGAGATGGGAAGGGGGAGGAGTTGCGGCGGCAGAGCAGTGCATGAAAATACCTAAGTCTGCGCCGCCACGTCCCATGGGCGAAGCGGACCTGACTTTGCACTGCGCCTCTGCCGCACTGGCGGCGGAATCGAAAATAGAGCCCATAATGTGTATTTGACTCTAAACTGAGTCTGTGTATCTATAAAACAGGTTACTCTTCTGTTGGTCTTGTAAGAGGTGTTTTCCTTCTGTTTTATGCAGTGGCGGCTGGTGAAAAAAATTCTTGGTGGGGCTGGTGTGCCAACAGATTTCTCTGCCTAATCTAGCACAAGTATTCAAATGAACAGTCGGAAAATGACGACAGTTCCACAATAATAATCTAATTTCACGGTTTCAAAGAAAAAGTATCAATTTACAGCTATATTAGACTTTGTGATATCAAATACTATACAATACAATCCAGGGATAAATTCCAGTGTTTCCCCTAGAATTTTTTTCAGGCCCGGTGGCACCCACCGAAAAAAACCCTAAACAGACGAGACGTGTGGGATGGTGTATTGGCGCAGTTGGATTAAGTCAGGTGGCACAGCAAGCAGTCTGCAATTCTGCAATTATTATATTTGCATTCAAATTTTTGTTCATCCAGACTGTATTAAAGATCACAAGGAGAGGGGGCTTAAAAAGGTGCATTTATTGCATACAAATGGAACATGCTTGATTACACATTGGCACTTCAACCACACAGTGTGCATTGTTCTATGCTGCACTTGATTTTTCTCGGTTTAGAGAAGAACTTCACCAAGGCTTTATGGTAGGGGAATTTCCTACACATAATTGAGATTCTATCAGTTATAAATAATTTAAACATTTAACAAACATTAATTATAGAAGTTTTTTATTCATTTTATTATAACATTCATTTGACAATGCCCAGGGAAAAAATGACCCCTTGGTGGTTCTAGTGGAAAACTAGCCAATTGCCTGTGTTATTTTCATCATTATTGCTTACCAGCCGCTGCTGGTCTTATGTAAAAGTAGCAATGCCAGTACTGCATTCCAAACTTTATGGATAGACAAGTATCGAAGATGAAAGTACTTATTTTACTGTTAAATTACCATATCACACATTATACTGTATTGTCAGATTAATATTACTGATCATCTAAGCTGCATTTAATGTTGTTGCATGAAGATGTTGCTAAAGTGAACTTCTTTATATACTGTTATGTACTTTAATCCTTCAAGATTTATCATTTTAGAAACTCACCGTAGGTTGTTTAAAATGTGTAAAATCTTACCCAAAAAAGTAGTAACTTCAGCTGTCAGATAAATGTAGTGGAGGAGAAAGTACAGCAATGCAGTTGAATATCAGTATAAAATTGTATATGATTAACTCAAGTAACTGGTGCTTCAGAATTCGAGTACTGCTGTGTGTCTCTCTGTGGTGTTTGATCAGTGAGTTGATCTCAGTTGGTACGGTGTGCACCCCATGTATTGAGGCTGTCAGTCCTCTGCAGCGGCCGCAGGTTCGACTCCCACCTGCGGCACATTCGCTGCGTGTCACCCCCTCTCTCTTTGTCCCCTTTCCTATCACATCTTCAGCTGTCTCTATCATAAAGGCTAAAAAGCCCCCCCCAAAAATAAAAAAAATGTATGTTTGGAAACACAGACACACACGTTGACTCAGGTCACTTTGTTATTCATTTACTGGAGACTTACTTACCGCCCTCCTTAAGCCACAGGAGAAAAAGAGAGAGAAAAGAGTTTATTTAGCCGGTCTAAGTCTTGATATTATTGTCCAATCAACGGCCTGAATATTGCTGTGACATTCAGCAGCCTGAATATCACTTTCCAACCAGAAGCCCTGCCCCCTCGGAGCAATTTCAGTCAGATTGAAAATCGCTCTCATAGACTTACATGTTGAGATTTTTTTTTTTTTTTTTTTTTGGACCCTACAATTCATTTCTATGGGCTCCGGGAGGGCTTGCCCCAACATGGTTTCGTTATACGCACTGCTCGGACGACACGCACAGCGCGCACACGTGTTGGGACTCGGGAGAGTGCAAAATCAACATGGCTAGCAACTGTAACATTGGCCTTGCTTTCCATGGAGAGAAAACTTGTCAGGAACATGCCTGATTTCAATGAGAGGGTAATTGATCACTGCCCTGCGATCGGCTGGCGACCGCTTCAGGGTGTACCCCTCCTTTCGCCCGTTGACCGCTGGGATGGACTTCAGCCCCCCGCAACCCCGAAAAGGGATAGTCGGGTATAGACAATGGATGGAGGGTAATTGATCACTTTGCCTGCTTGAAGGAGAGGCGAGCAAAATTTCAGTACAAGTGATGAGTGAGTGTGTTATTAAATGGTGAGTTGAATTATAAATAGTTGTATTGATTGCATATTGCCAGCCAAATACTGTATGCTGAATATGTTTTGGAAAGATTTGATTAATTACATTTTTGATGATAGTACAACTTGATTTGATTTGATTATTGCTATGGCATCCATGGTGCTTATAAATTGTAGACTGTGCTAAACAGTGATTTCATGGGCAAACTAGTAGATGACAGTGTATCTGTTGATACCACGGTGGAAGTGTTTTATTTTGGAACCTAATTGAGACATTCAACTTGACATAGTTTTACAAAAATACTGTACAGTATGTACAATTTATGTCTGGTGTTGCCTTCTAGTGATTGAACAGGAAAACCAAATTAAACAATACAATGTAACACTGTAAAGTTAGCTATCTGACTTTTATTTAATATTATTTTACTCATTGAACGGGTCATGTTAGCCGTCATCGCAGTAGCATTAAGTCAACAGTTGCCCCCCCGCCACTGCTGACCACTGAAAAATCAGCTTTTGCTTACCAGCTGTCTCTAATTAGCTGGTTCCCGAATGTGGCCAGTGTCAGAAATACATGCACATGCACGCACACACACACACACACACACACACACACACACACACACACACACACACACACACACACACACACACACACACACACACACACACACACATTCAGGGAGCAGATGGGGGGAACTGGGGGTGATGAATATTACTCAAAGAATGGATGCTGTTCATGTGTTCAGACAACTTTGTCTGTTCATATCTAAATGATGTATTTGAATGTTTACTGACTACAACTCTTAGGATGATCCTGACCAGTGCTGCACAAAATCAGACACCTGAGACTTTTATCAGTCTGGGTTTGTGTCGTCTGACAGGAATTAGTTTGAAAATGTGTTTGCAAAGACTCACTGCTGCAGTTTGGTTAAAAGTTCTTCTACCTGATGAAGGTGCTGGAGTTAATCCTTGTGTTTTCATTGGATTTAATGATTTAAGTTACTCCCAGTAATTTCTTATGACTGCTACTGTCATTGAACAACATACATACATGTTAGTAGATTTCAGTTTGTTCAATGTGAAAATAATACACCAGTACAATCAATGCAGTTATAAAAACACGTTAAGTGAAAACGTTGACATCCCATGCACTCAACGCCTAATACTAATACAAAAACTGGGTCCAGACTCAGGATATACTGTATTGAGTTAACATAGCACTCAAACGTCTCGCCACTAATACTAACCTGGACTTATAAAATACACTGTAGCATGCACTGTCAATATAGATGTGCTTTCTTTTTCCTTCTCTCTTTCTTTTTATTGTGAAAATAGAACAGCAATATCTGAGACGGAGTTTGTTTGTGTCTAAGAGTACACAATCATCACTGATTTGCACTGAGAGCCATCCTTAAGCAACACGGCCTTCAACAAGTGCTGTCAGTCTTTTGTGATAGAACATACAGTGCCATAATACAAACAGATGATTCAGAAATGTTTTTCAGCCACTTTATTATCAGTAGTTGGCATAGCAACGAACTCATCGAGAAAGGTGAGGAGTGAACTATATTAAAGGTTTCAATGCTTTCAATCAGGGTGGGAAGTGCCTCTCATGCAGGACATTTTCAAATTGTTTTCTGAAGACAGACTTCTCGATAGCTTTACACTCCAGACTGCAGCGTGCACGACATCACCATATTTCCCTCGGGATATGTACAACTGAGCCAACACAAACAGGCTGAAGGGAAACTAAATTATATACATTTTCACTTTTTTGTTCTGTCTAAGTAGTTTATTGATACTTTTATCCAAAGCTGTTTAGGGTGCAGCAGGTTGTGACTGCGTGTTTTTTACTGTGCTCTGTCTCTCCCTCAGCCATGTTTGGATTCATTTCACCAAACTGGTTAAAGGGGAGGGTTAGAAATTCGGACCAGCCTCTGAGAATTTATTTAATCATTCTTTTAACCTGCAAAGTCATGCAGATAATACTGTTGGTCCCTATTAGCCAAGTGGAAGTGGCACAGCTGTGTGATAGCAATGCTAGTCAGTCAGTCCTTCACGTAGGTCCAGATTATCTGAACAACTATTGGATGGATTCCCATGAAATTGTCAGCAGACATTCATGGTCTCCAGAGGGTGAAACCCTCCAACTTTGGTGATCCACTGATTCATCCTTTAGCGCGACCATGGGGTTGACATCTGTGGTTTTAAGTGAAATGTCCAGGTGTTTGTACACAAACTGCACCAGTTCTCGATGAGGGTGAAGACAAGCAAAGAGAAATGAGTTTGGATGAATAAGCTGAGCAGATTTCAGAAGCAGTTATTTTTCTTTATACACAAACAGGCTCAAAAACTCGGTAACGTGGGAGAGCTCTCCTTGAGCGGAACAAAGTCCCATATTTATTGCATTAAATTTGACTTTTTCATAAAAGTTATACAAGTCCAGAGCCAACCTTTGAGGTTGTTGGAAAACCTTGAGCGGGGATGAATACATCGTCCTCTGAATTGATGGACAACAACATCAGGATAGATGTCTGTCTTGGTATTGATCTGTCCCAGCCGCCCCCTCACTGCACCGCAGTACTCCTGGTGCTGAGTCGTGTCGATGAACTGCACTCAAACATGTTCTCTGTGGTGATGGTGTCTTTGAAAGAGACATTTGTTTGCATAAGAATTGAACAAAGTTTTACTGCAGCAGAAAATGAATTGTTCTGAGTGCTGTGACATTCAAATAGTGAAAAGTAATTTAAGCAAAGAGTTGCCACAGAGGTATAATGTTTTGAAGATTAGTTGATCATTAGAAGTGCATTTTTATAATACTTGCCTCTTCAGAAGTAAACCTTACTGAACGTACAGGGGATAAATGATTACACACTACTCAAGTCATTTTGATCCATTTCTTTGTTTCTCTCGTTGTCACTCTCAGATGCTCATACCTACATGCACCAAATGCCACCGTCCACCGCTGTGATTCTAATTTTAATTCTCATTACTGTGTTTTATTGGAACTTACTGTGTTGATACTGTGACTTTCTTTGTATAATGTTCCTAAATTTAGTAGTAACTTTGCTTGTGATCTCAATTTTCTCAGTAAATGTTTGAAAGACTAGTTTGCAGTTATAATTGAAGTTTATAGTTTATGGTTTGTAAATTCCAGCTTTAGCGTCTTTAATTATATAATATTTGTCCATGTTTATTTTCAATGAAGTATTTTTATAAATATAGAATAATTAACTGGCCCAGTAAACATCTGTCATGCTCATATTCAGATAAACACTTTTGTTCACATATATGCGTCTCTGTTGACCAGATCACTAATCTCATCTGTCAGAAATTGGGTTTTTCTGGGCTACATGTAAATCTGGGCAAGCTCTTCTGCAGCATGGGCAGTGCCAGGCATGGGTTTATGGGGCCCTGGATGTTTTCAGCAAAGCCCTCAATCTTTACTGTTCATCACACAAGGCTTTTTTTTTTTTGTACTAAACCCAGAAGGAAGCACTGATGGACTGGAAAGCAGAGCCCTTCCCCTCCTCACTGTTGTCTTTTTGCTCAGCCCATCACTGGATCAGAATCAGACAGTCCAGCCTCTAAAATGAAGCAGCAAAGAGAAGGAGGGACAGCCATGTTTACTCAGAACTCAACTCATTCAATTTTGAGCATCGCCATTGTTTATATTTGGCAGTGTGTTTTCTGCATGCAGGCATTGTGTGCCGACGTGAATGTGCGTACTCACTCAAATGTCCTTGACATCAGAGCGTCTCTGAAAGTTGAATGACATATGCTGACTCATCCCTTGTAATGACAATTAAGTGTTGAAGTCCCTGCAGGTCATACTGTAGTTCTCCTACCTGGAGTCCAACCTACAGACACCTGACTCTCTCCGTCCCCTCGATCCCACACAACAGCGAGCGCTGCTGGATGGCACGACCCTGCAGGTGTACCTTGACACATAATGTTACCCAGATTTTCAGTCAGTGGCAGCTGTTTTGATATCAGATGGCTATTCAATGCATGCAAGATTCATGACTTGGCTGTGTGTAAACAGCTATAAAACTGTTTGTGCTGCAAACACAGTGTGAACTGAAATAACAGTCCCATTGGTGCAGTCACTCATAAACAGGCAATTTTGTTCATTACATAACAATTCAGATTTTTTGCTTTCTTGGGAATGCACACCACATATTGAGCTTGATGTTTCTTTGAATGTTGCTAACTTGTTGAAGTTTGAGAAAGATGTTATGGAAAAGCTCTCTTAAGGAACACTTTAAAGAAATTGATAAACAGAAGAGACACAAGATTTTCTTCTGATGAATTAATTTTAAAATGATCAAATGTGTCTTCTAACCATCAGTCACCAAAGTTAAATAATTAATACTCTAAATTGAGAAATCAGCTCAAATGAGGTCATCAGCAAAAGTAATCAAGAAAAGGAACTTCAAACATGTTCTTCACAAGGCCAAAAACTTTAGCTTGTGTGTTCTCCCAGTAGCATGTGGGAGTCTGTTAGAGTCTTCAGTGAGGCTGGCTTCATGCTTCGCCTGGGGCGAGCGACAGTTTCAGAAATTGTGTTGGCCAAATAACTGGCTATCCCAGTGAGAAACAGATCTTATACAGATCTTATATCTTAATTTACCTTTTCCCCACATCTTGGTATTGCTCCGTTTGAACTACGGTGGTCGTCGCTCTCACACCTTTAAAGTCATACAGTAAATTAGGCAGACTAGACAGTGTGGGCCAGTCTGGTCCTTTTGTTTTAGAGCAGTTGAGTTAACCTGAAAACTGTTTCAAAATGTTCCAAAAAAGTTATTTGGATTCTTTGCCTTACAGAATTTTTCAGCCTTCAACATTTATCAGGCTTTGCTTTCTTTTCAAGGTCCTTAATCCCACAGTTAACAATTATGTTTGCTCTGCTTTTACCTTTGTAAGAAAAGATATGATTATCTGGATCTGTTCATTGGTGTAATGGCCCTGATCCTTTGCTACTTACTGATGGAGACTGCGTTTAAGCGCGAATTAAACTTGAAAACAGGCAACTTATTATTTTTTATGTGCTAGTGTCTCTTTTCATTCTCTCTGCCTCTGAGTCAAAAAGAAAAGTTTTCGGACAGGCTGAAACAGATTGTGAAAAGAAAAGGGAGGAAGATGAATAAGTGGAAGAAGGGAATGAAAGGGTGATGGGCGGGGACTAAGGTTTCAAATAAGGCTACGGTGGAAATGAATGGGTGAGACTGAGAATGGACAGGTTGCATGATAGAAATGGAAGGCAGAGAGGTGGAGAGAGCGACAAGTGGAGAAAAGATAGATGGTGATAAGCCGGTTCTTTTAAGAAACATAGCTCGTTTCATTCACCTGTCACCGGCTCACTCATTCTTCGGCTCATTGGGTCAGTGGGTTTGCAGTCGTGAACGTCTCGTTCTTCGGCTCATTGGGTCAGTGGGTTCGCAGTCCTGAACGTCTCGTTCTTCAGCTCATTGGGTCAGTGGGTTTGCAGTCGTGAACGTCTCGTTCTTCAGCTCATTGGGTCAGTGGGTTCGCAGTCCTGAATGTCTCGTTCTTCAGCCCATTGGGCCAGTGGGTTCCTAGTCATGAACAACTTGTTCTCTGGCTAAGTGGGTGTGTGCTTTATGCTGCTAGGTGAGCTTGCTGAATGAGTGTCTGTGGGTTAGCTGCAGCTCTCGCTCGTTCCTCATCTCAGGAAGTGGGAGCAGAACAAACGAGTTAAGCTGCGCATGCACCAGGCAGAAACAAGATTTTGTGTTCACTTGTGCTTATGAATCGAGTGAACTTCTTCCTCTTTAAGAGTCATTGAAAACAAAAAGTTCATTGGCAAATCTGACATCACGAAAGATAGATGGTGGTGAGTCTGGAAGGGAAAGTTGTGAAGAAAGAGTATGAGGAGCGAAGCATGGGGTAAAGTAACGAGGACGACGGGGAGGGAAAGATGAGAAGGAGCAGAAAGTAAGTAGGCTGTGACAGGGAGCAGTGGGTAGAGATGGAGGCATGGAGGGAAAGGAGGGTGGGAAAGTGGAAGAGAACAGAAATAGTTGATAGGGAATGTTATTAAATGAACTATTCAGTCTTCATGCTAAAGATGCAGCTATAGCAAAATTCATGCCTGCTATAGTTTCCTTCCTCCTCCCCCACTGAGGTGTAACACAACCAATGAGACTATTCCTGCCACCAGAGCTCTGGCTAGAAATGCTTGTGAAACTAAAACTACAGTGTGAATAGAGGATGAGTATAAACTGTGTGTAAATGAATAAGCACACACACACACACACACACACACACACACACACACACACACACACACACACACACACACACACACACACACACACACTTTTTGTGTTTGTCACCCAAAGCAGGCACCTCTGCTATAAAATACAGTGGATGTAAGTTGTTTTATTGGCCCAGGTTTTGAGGCAGCAACTACAGTAACTTGTATTACAAGAAAATGTGTTTTAACATTAGAGAGGTTTTGTTTGGTATGTGTAATAATACATTTTACAGGACAGAGAAAAAAAGTTTGACTCTGGAGGACTTCCAATAAAAATGTCTCCACACTTCTGATGGAGCTGAAGTCATCCTGAGGATGGCTGCTGTGTTACAAACAATCTGGCAGAATAAACCTTGAATCTCTGTGTTATATCATACCAGTTGAGATTTGAATAATTCCTGTTACATCACCACTGATGTGCCACATGTGTAAAATGTGCACAGCCACTCTCTCAGGCATGTAACAGTCCTGCTGCTGTATGATGACTGACAGAAACCTATATACAAATCATTGTGAGCAACAAACAGAGCATCAGGATCGATGTTTCTGCAAACCCCGGATTACATTCTGTGACGTGTGACCATTAGTAATAAGACTGCCTTATTAACAAAACTCAGCATACATGAGAGGTCTCTGCTTGTTCACCTCTGCCAATATGGATCAGTGTCAGTGCTGAAAGGCTGATGTTCAGACTTTGTTCCATCTCATACAGCTATATTTTTCATCATCATCATTATTTGGCCAGTAGGAAAGCAGGAGACAGAGCCTGAAGGAAGGTGTCTCATGACAAAAGCATGAGAGTCCACAAACCTGTGGGATGATGTGGTGTGAGTCTTGGTGGGTGTCAGTGCACGGCCCATATGGTCAGTTGGTAGGCTGTGGGCAACATCTGACCCGCCAAAGCTTCCCATCCAGCCCACAGAATATGACTGAATTCAGAAAAAGACTTCCATAATTTCCCAAAGAATTAATCCAAAATCGCACACAAAGTGAGAGAGAGCTTTTCATGATCCTAACTTTGAGTGAATAGTGACTTTATTCTCCTCTCTTTTCTCCTGTCTGCTTCTCCGAGGTCCACCTTCCTTTTCGCTCTCCTCCTCTTATTTTCTCTAACTTGGTGGATCAAAGGTTCATTTTGACCAAACCAGAGTTGGTGGTGTTTGCTGGAACTCTTGAACAAAAAGGTCTGTCTCTGTTGGAATACTTCCATGTTGTTGTCAGCCGCTGCAAATAACAATCGAAGCCGGTCGGTGTCAAAAACAAGCACTTCTAATGGATGCACTGTGATGGTGCGCAAATACCTGAAGGGATTATGTTGTGGCCCGTTTCGTGGCTCCTGGCCGCAGTGCTCTCACTCAATACTGACCCAATTTCAAAAATTGTTGTCCCTATTAGTCACTTAGACTAAACATGGGAAATATGGTCCATAAACTCCGATAGTATTTTACCAAAATTTTGCCCATTTGTCCGGTACATCGTGAAATCGTCCTGGACATGAGGACTGGTGCCCATTTTTTTCTAACTGCAACTCTGTATGGAATCTGAATTTTGTTTGTTTTGGCCTATATAATGAAGAATCGTCAAATATCTCTTCCATAAGGCTTCTCTTTGCGGAGAGATCAGAGGCAATGAGCTTAACATATTTATATTCCTCACAGCCATAGCAACATTTATATTGTGTTCATTCTAATGTATATTGACATAAATGCCTTTTCTTTTCTCTTTTTTTTTGCCTTAATAGTTATTAATAGGACCGAATAATGCACTGCAGCAGTGAGGTTGAGAACCCATAGATTTATTCATATTTCCCCTTGTCGCATTAAGGGTTGCTTGAAATATAACCAATGTGTTGTGTTTAACTGAAGTTATACCTTACAAACAAGAGCAGTTCCCGGGAGTCCTGGGATACTGTGCTTCTGTTCCCGGGATGGAAAATGTTTCATTATTCGGAAAAATATTAATCCCCATTGAGCACTGAATGGGCAGTCTGAGAGCATTTTCTAGCTTAATACCTGTCTAGTTATCATCACCCGATAGACTTTCCATGTCTGTTCACACTGATAAAGACTCTTTTGTGAGAAAGTGAAAATATTGAACTACACTGCACACTAATTAGGCCTAATTCAATTCATGTCTGTCTGCTTAGAAAATTGTGCCCCATGGAAAAATGCAGTTGAGGACCACTGCCATACCTCATGTTATGAACAGGCTACAATATGTTATTAAGTGTAAGGTTTTTTATTGTAAAATAAGTTGTCTACTGATCAATAAACTGTTGTGTAGCTGGAGATAATTCACAGTGATCTTGTCCTAGTCATGTGTGTTGTTGCTGCTGAGCTCACACATTAACATCAGACCAGAGAATTTGTTGTCAGCTCCTAGATCGCAGATGCCGAATGTGTCTCCTTTTCTCGAGGACACAATTTCTACAACTAGTGTAAATGTAGTTGTAAGAAGATGGCTGAGCCTTGTCTGCCTCAGATTCATGCTGGCCCAGTCACAAGACATGTGACTTTAACTATGATTAGCTTTAATGTTATTTTGTTATCTCCAATTGTTACAGACCTCTGACCTTGAACAAAAGTCAGCTGTGGACCTTTGAGCAATAAGTTCAGGGGCCACTGGGCTCGGGAATGCATTATGTCAAAGAGTGTCCTCACAAGGATGGAAGTACAAACAGCTCAGCAATTATTTTTTTGAGTACTATTTTATCGTAACCGACAGAGTTGATGGCCAGAACCATGGACGTATAACCTGTAGTATAATGAACTGTAGTTTTCCTTTCACCCTATAATGGTTCACCTTGTCGGGAACAGCTTTTTGTCCCCAAATGTCAGTTGAGTCTCCATAATGTGGCTGTGTCAGCCAATTCTTCTCCCTGCAATGTTTTGTAATTTATACAAGAACACACACACACACTCACACACACACACACACACACACACACACACACACACACACACACACACACACACACACACACACACACAATGGCAAATAGAATGTGTGAAAAGCACAGTGGAGCCTTGAGGCGGACATCAGCTGTAGCAGTCAGATGCAGTCTGATTACAGTTTAATTCATAAACAGTAAAGTTTACAACAGGCATATAAGATCATTTCTCACTACAGCACACATAAGGAGCAGAAAACAAGTTCTCACATGTAAAGCATATTTGTTGCTCCAATCTCGTCTAGTGTGCAGCTGCCCACAGCTATTAAAGCAACAGATAGCCAGCGTCTTCAAGCCTCAGGTATCAAAGATGAATGGACTACATGGTGAGACCAGGAAACCAGAGCAAGGAAATGAGCAGAACTTAATGTAGGGAAACTTGAGATGTTTAAAAAGATGTTTTCATTTGAATAGATCAAAAAGAATCTTATGCTTATTTTCAGTTCAGCTTCTGCCTTGCAGCGATGGCCTGGGGAGCACAGTAGCAGCGTGAGAAGAGAGGTACTTACACACATTACACATTCACACCAGTTCTCCCAGTGCTCCAGCTGTCACTGCTGGGACCTCAGATGTACTGTAAGCAGAAAAAGGAACGGTATGGTGCAGTAAATGACAAAGTTTAAGGCTATTTCATAGAAACAGGCTTCTATCACCTTCTTGTAGAGCCAAAAATACACTCCGCCCTTCCCCATACTGTCTTACCTGTCAAACACTGAATACATTAGCCTGTCATATCAGGCTCTGATTCCTCTGTAGCATATATACACTGACAGCGCCCGAGCATCGAAAATGTCACTATCAGTGTATACCTAAAAATAATACTCATGTTCTCTTTGAGTAGACAGGGTACTGCTTGTGCTATAGAATGAGTCATTTTCAAAATCTTCTATAATTTCTTTCAAAGTTACTAATGTGTCTTTTCTACCAAACAGTCAAGGAATTAAGCCATTTAATACAAATCTCTTGCACATTGTGTTTTCACCACTTGTGAAGGACCCTGAAGATTGGGCCAGTTACATTGTTCTTTGTAATCTAATATTGTAGGAAAGATTTTTTTTTAACACAGCAGATATATCATGCTTTAAGATTATGATTCATCTGGAGTCATGTTTCTGGCCACGTGGTGAACATAAGCCCAATATTCACTCTCTATTACCTCTGGTTTTTGTCTCTACCAAACAAATATCTGGCTTTTTAGCTGCTAAATGCTACACAATGTTCACCAGCAAGTCCCTGTGTCTTTCTGCTGTTTGGTGCTCGGCTGGAGTTGCTTCACTGACAACAGCTGCCAGCTGCAGCTGAAAATGAGGCTATGAGAACGGAGAGAGTGAAGTAAAGCTAAAGAGGGAACTAAAAATCAAAATATAAAGCTCCGTAAAGCCAAGGAACAAATCTTTGCTTGACACATTGTTATGAGAAAAATATCAGTTATAGCTGCTTCAAGGAAATACTGGAAATTAGAAATACAGAGGTGCAAATTTAAAATGTTTGGTGTTTTGGTATCCTTTCTTGCTCTGTTGCTTGCTGGTGAGAGTGGTTGAATGTAGAAGTCAGTGAAAGCAGTCTGACTGAATTCTGTTCTCAATTTGCACTGTCGCTGTCATGAGGTTTGTGTTAAACCAGTCAGTGTCACAACCAGGTTCTTAGGCCATGACAGAGAAATGCACACAGTTATACTGGGAGCACAAATGATGAAATCTATGCACAGAAATTGTAACAAAAAGTATAAACTCACCAACTCGTAGATCAGGAGTGTGTGAGTGCATGTGTGAATGGGTACTGTGGTAAGGTGTAAAATCAAGATAATCAGAACAGAGCACAAGCACACAGTAGAAAGTTGTAGTGCAATGGAAAGAGCCAACAGCATGAGAGAGGGAAGGCTTGTGGGTCAGCCTAAAGCCAGAGGGCCAGTACTGTTTGACCCCTAATGAACAGTTTATGAATTATGACACTGTGCTATAGATGAAGCTACCCAGCAGTATATAAGTAGTTAAAATGTGCTCCACCAGGTGTAACATTAAAATGACGTACACATTAGTGCATTCATTAATTGAAGTGCTGCTTACGTATTAAAGCATTTTTTAAGCATCATTTTCAATAATGTGATAGACCTCTATATCATCTGAAAAGGCTCTGCCAAACCAACACTTTTATCAGAATTTTAGGTAAATGTTTTAATGCATTTGGACTGTACTGTACTGAAGTGAAATGTAAGACTTAACAGAGTGCTTTTACTGTGGTATTACTACTTTCACTAAGTAAAAGTCATCAAGACTTCTTCCACCACTGCACCACAGCCACTGAATTCTAGAAATGAACCTTACGTGAAGCCTCACACTATATTTTTTATTTAATTTTACTCTGTGTTAACTTCAACAAAACAGACTGGTATGGTGCTGTGGCATAGACAGAAGAACTGTGATGGGTGGGGCGTTCACATAATTGAGAGGGTTACAGAAACTCATTAAACAAATGACAGCCAGCCAACAGATTTGACCTACTGTACAAGAAGGGCTTTGGTAAATGGAGTGCATGTCATATAGCGCTTTTCCAGTCTTAACGACTCCTCAAAGCACCTTTACAGCTCTAGTCAGCATTCACCCATTCTCTCTCTCACACACACACACACACACACACACACACACACACACACACACACAATCACACACATTTGTTCACTGTTGACTATGTGCCACCATAACCATCCACATGCACACTCACACAGATGACACAGCATTAGGAGCAATTTAGGGTTCAGTATTTTGCCCAAGGATGTTTTTCCAAGTTCATAACTTGAAACGTGCTGTTCCGTGCCGCCTGAGTGTGCCCTCTGCTAATGCCCTCTAAACTAACACTTAATTTCATTTGTGCATTTTATGAATTCATCCATCTTTCAAACGGGCAGCAGAGGCCCACCCACCTCGCACACATGGGTCGGGTGAGGTCTACCAGGAAGAACTATCTCAAGAGAAGGGACTTTTTTGAGGAGCAGGAATTACAGCCTCGTTAACAATGGAACAGAGGCTGCCTGCTGCCAAAACACAGGTACTTCAGCTTTTGGGTAAAGGTCCATGGTAAGATTTTTGTTGCAAACTAAGGCCACTCTGCCCTGAAAGTATCTCGGAAAGCTGTTCTCCCTGTCACAGAGCAACTTCCTAATGAGTGTCCTCTGACTTCTTGACCACAGAAATGAATGATATTAGACGTATGGTGTCATAAATTGTCATTCTTCCTCTTGTTTTTTGAGTTTTTTTTTTTTTTTAATCTTCAAAGGTTCTCATCCTCAGCCCAATACCATAAATATTGAAATGATACTTTGAATCTTTTTCTCATTCTAATAAATATGGTTCACAATTATTAAAATATACAGCACTAAAGATCAAATTGTGCTAAGGCACTTGAAGAGCACTGTCCATTTTAAACTCCTGAATGTGTTTGTTTAATATGGTATGCTTGAGACAATAATGATGAAAACAAATCTGATACAGACGGCCTCTCTGGAGCTCATATGATTTGAATATCAAAGTGCAACTTCTTCCTTTGCACAGTCGGTTTGAAGTCTGATCCATGTTTCCCAAGGCTATAACACATGCCTGTAGATTTCTCTGACTTCACAAAGAGAAATGAAAGCTTCACTTCCAAACACGTCAGATGTCCATGGTGCAAAAAGCAGGTTTCTATCAAATGACGAGATAGAGTTAAGCTCATAACAAGCGAGTGGGACCACATCAGTACCAAGAATGGCTTCAAAAGATGTTGCTTTTCTTCAAGAGAGACGATGTCTCCTTTTCTTAAGAATTTACATCATGATCAAATATTTTATCCATCAGTAGCTCAATGGATCTGTTCAGCTGGGGCATATTTTCCATGCTAGTTAATAATATTTTATATTGTAAAGCTCATTGCTTTGATGTTTTGTTCATTTTCTGGTTTCAGGTTTCGACTTTGGAAAGAAGCTCAATTTAGAAGAGACAAGCAAGGCAATTACATTCAATAAGAATCACAATGTCAAAAAAGAAAATTGAAGAATAAACCTTTACACAGGGACTCACCATTAAAAAAAGTCTAAATCTCATTTCACCCAAAGTTTTCTTAATGAGTTGGAGGTAAAGCTGACCAAAGTTGTTTTGACACAAGTAGTCCTGTTTGACTAGACACCATTATTGCCGAAGTCCTCTTCTCTGACAGGGTCGGCCCAATTTGTCACATTACATAGCAAAACATTGTTAAGAGTGCTTCCTGAGCTGGATCGAATAAGAAGGAATATTGTAATGTACATAACCTGAGCGGGAACCTGTGGCACTCACACATGCATACTGATACACACGCAGAAATGAAGAGCTGGAAAGGTCAATAAGATCCACCAATTACTGCCACTTATTACTCAGAGCGGAGAGAAGGAGCGGAGGATGAAACAGTGGGCTGAGAGAGGACAGCTGGTGGTGACATGATAATAATAGTTGGATAAATAATCTGTCTTTCTCACAATCAGTCAGCCCCCTCTCACATCCTCCCCTCCCTCTTCTCTCACTTGATCTATTTGGCTGAACGCTCACAAGCCTTTTCCCTCTTCCTCCGCCGTCGTCTTCTCCTCTCCGCTGTCTTTCCCCTCTCCGACCAGAGGAGGAGCCGGGCGTCGGCATTGTCCCCGCACCACCTTTTCTCCTCTCTCATTTATTTCAATTTGTCATGCTTTGCTCTCCTCCCCTGGTGCGGGGTGGAGGGTTGGAGGGGGCGTGAAGAGGAGTGCGTTAGGAGAAGTGAGGAGAGATGGGCAAAGAAATTGGTATCTCCACTCTTGCCATAATGAAACATTTAGATGCGGGCGCAGCTATGCCTCCGCATTAATGGCTTCTGATGAAGGAGAGAGTTGGGGGGAAGGGAGGAGAAGGGGACCGGGCAGTCGGACCACTTCATGCTAATAACCCTTGAATCCAGGTCAGACAGGGATACCTCCAGATAATCAATTCAAGTCGCCATCATGGCTTGAAAAGGTTTTTGTGTTACGTGCAAAAAGGTGTGTGTGTGTGTGTGTGTGTGTGTGTGTGTGTGTGTGTGTGTGTGTGTGTGTGTGTGTGTGTGTGTGTGTGTGTGTGTGTGTGAGAGTGTCAAAATGCTTCCATGTCCAGTCCTTCATTCCTCTCCAGGGAATCTCAGGTGTCATATATTTCCCTGACAGGAATGGATATTGACATTTTTCATCTCAACTAAGATTAGACCGTTAGCAAACTTGCCTCTAAATTGTTCTTGAGTTTAAATCATAGTATATATCCTCCAGTGATGAAGTGGCTGAGGTATCACCTGGAAATGATGATTGACTGGCTGGATCACTTCATGTAGGAGAGAAAGAGAAAACGGAAACTTCATCATTTGCTCAACAGCACAGAATAAAAGAGCCGAAAACCTTGGTTCCACAGCGTGTTTCTCAGTATTTCAAAACAGCTCGTCCAAATGTTGGCTCCGGTCTGAAGCCGTCCCACAGCCGTATGGGGCTCACAACTGAAATTGTGGCCCTTTTTTCACAGCTCAGATGCTGCAACTCTTAAAAGAGGCCGTTAATGAAATATTGGCATTAATATCAGAACAAAATCAAAGCCATCCGGGAGCATTGTTCTCTTTTAATGTCTTTTGCTAACTTTCGAGTCTGTTGGTGAATCTCCAACAAGCCCGCTAACTGTCACACCAGTGAGTTTGCGATGAATCTGCCCTCAACACTTGTCACTTCACATCTATTGGTAAATGTGCACCGGTGCTGCTTCGAGGCTTTGCGTTATTATTTATCTCTGGCCAGTAACTGAGTATGACAAGCAGATATAAAGGCACACCCATAGGCAGGCATGCAAGCACACAACAGGCCAGATCACACCAGTGTTCACACTTCAGATACACACATGGAAGATTTAAATTGTCCAAATAAAAAGAAATCAGAGGAATCAAGTGAAATAAAAGACACTCCTGCTATATGCTGGAATTGCCTGTTGTATTGATGTTTTTCTTCTTTCTTTCACTGATGGTTTTTATATAGATAAAAACTATGATTCAAATACCAAATGTATCATTTACATTCGAAATAGATCGGCCCCAAAAGAAGAACAATTAAATAATTAAAACTTCTATTTTGTCAATGTTTCCACAGTGTTGCATGATGGGAGATAATGTTTTTTTTCCCTCAAATACTCTTTGATTTAGAATTTGTTTTCCAGTCCAGAGAAGCCGAGGTGACCCTGGATCCTTACGGAACCACAACGGAAATATTTCAGAGCCTGTTTGTCTTTGGGCCCTCTGCAGTCCACTCAGTGTTTGATTGAACAGGTTTAAACTGTGATTTCTATGCACACATTTCCCGTGTTAAATGAAAAACATGTGATAAATGAATACGCCACATGTAAATCAAATCACCACATTTCTAAATAAAAAGAGATGTGTTATGAAGAAGAACACAAAGAAGAAACATGGATTGCCTTTCAGTGTAGCAGAGGACAGCATAGACATGACAATTCTAGATGCAAAGTACAAAGTTTCCATGAAGAGGTGCAAGGGAGCGTTTCCTTTTCAGATGAAGGCACGTCATCAATGCCAAAGTGAAAAACAAGCAACTGTCTCATAACAGCGTTAGTGGTGGCACCATGGTTGGAGCTGACATGAGCTTATGGCTGCCATGACAGACACATTCAAGTCATGTTCTGTGGCCTAGCCAGCCAGAGGGACACGACTCCTGACTGTAGACATTACATTCATGATAGATTGTCTGCTGTTGTATGGGATGAATCGTGCTGCAGGAGGCTGTGCAAATTAAAAAAGCACCAATCTAAGGAAATTACTGTGAGAGGAGAACTACTGAGTGTTCACTGCTGCCTCTAAGTTATTTATTGAACTGGCAAAAGGTTTCCCTTCACTAACATTATGAGATGCAGAACTCATTTCTTCGGTTGTCTCAGTCATTCAGGCAGTTCTAGCTGTTTACCTTGCAGACATCTATTAGCATTAGCTTATCCTCCAATAAACAGTCTGTGGAAACAGCCAGCTGCTGCTAGCTTGCCAGGACTAAATATCCTAGCTGTCAACATTTACCAAGAATGCTGCCAATGGTGTGTTTGTATAGCTTCCTTCAGCACAGTCCATCTTTTAAAACTGCAGATAGTCAACCGCAAACGTAACTAAATGTACAGTCAATATTAGCGTGCCTGCAGCCCGTAACCCCAGGCAACTGTTTTAATAATACATCTGTTCCCTTTGTTTTCTGTGTTGGGATTTGTTTTAATGTGACTAAATAATCATCATTAAACATATGTTTTTCTCGATGAAAAACATGTCCAACAGTTATGACACAGTAAATGCACACATATAACAATGTGTATTGTATTTTACTTTATTTCTTTGTTTGATCTCTTTTTGTTAGGCATTTTAAATCTTCCTTAAGCTCCACACAGAAATACGTATACATGCACATATTTAACTGGATGCACATACAGTAAGCCAAAATATGGTGCTACAGCAACAATGGTAACATTTCCATCCCTTTTTAATCATCAGCGTTTGAGATTTGAGCCTGAAACACACACTCTTATCTGGAAAAATCAAGCACATTACTCTTGATTTATTACAACCATGAGTCATCAGAAATGAAACGACAACACAGAGCGTTTGTTTGAGATAAGAGCAGACTCTGACCGCCTTTGAGTGAAAACTGCCATTAAGAGCGACAGCTATGTCTAAAGATGCGCCTATACTGCACCAGAGAATTGACTTTTTTTTATAAATGCCTTTTTAACTTGTTCTGCTGCTTCTTTTGTCATCCTCTCTCACACACACACACACACACACACACACACACACACACACACACACACACACACACACACACACACACACACACACACACACTATCTGTAAGCTAATGGCTGCCAGAGCCCAACGGCCTGCATAACTCTTCACCGTCTGACACTGTACTGTCATATCCGGCCGAGGCTTCATTAATTCCCCATCCCAGAATCAATGACTCGCCTTTGTAACGGATTTGCAGTCTTAGGCACTTTCTTTTCCTTCTTTCATGCTCTCTCTCTCTCTCTCTCTCTCTCTCTCTCTCTCTCCATCTTTCACTCTCTCTTTCTCTCTCCAGTCCAACCTCAAGGGAAGAGACGTAAAGATGAATGACAACAGGGTCATTTTACCACAAGCAAAAATGTCCTACAGATAATAGAAAGTGTATGTTTGTGTGTGGGTGGGTGTGCGTGTATGTGCTTCTATGGATGTATATGTGTATGAATGTATTTCCATACATTAAAAATAGTATATATAAATGTATTATATCTGTGTCTGTGCTTCCGTTCATGAAGTCTGTAGACAGTGTGTAGCCATAGATGCTTGTGTGTTGACATGTATATGTGCGTGTGCCTTTGTGTTTGCGTGAATCAAGGGTGACACCTCTGCAAACAGTGTCGCGGCCTTCAACCCTGCACTGACACTTTGCATTATAGTCACTGGATGAAGATCAGATAAGAACGGTGCTTTGCAGAACTTTTCTACCACCTTTGGACTGAAATGTCATTTAGTTTTGGCTGAGATGTTGCTTTGTGGGCTCAAACTTTTTATTTTGTCTTGGCTTAACCACTGTGAGGGACAGATATGGATTGGATTTCTTACCGTAAAGCCCTGATGAGTTTGCATGTTTGGATTGTTTCAGGTAGTTATTCTCATAACTGTAATATTAAATATTATTATTCTTGAACCAAAAGCTTTTCGTCTGCTCTGCTAATGTTGGTACAGGGGTCATTATAAGTCCATTCGGTAAACCCTTTTATTAAAACAACTGTATTGATCTAAGAGCTTCTATATTGATCTCTCCCCAAGTGGCTGAAAGCAATAGAGCAAAGGCACTTTAGGGTTAGGGTTAGTAATAATAACAACAATAACCAATGCATTTGTATCCAAAGACAGCTATAAATTATGAGAAGTCTGCTATGCCTTCGGACCACAGGCTGAGTCGAGAGAAATCAGAAATCACTTTCTTTACAAAGGACTTTACTGACTCTTAGCGTCTCTCCTGCATGAGGGTTTCTTCCTTTACTTTTAATTCTTCAATCATGTTTCTGAACTAAGGATGCAAGGAGTCAGGTCATTATCTCGCAGTTTAATAAATCCAGGCTGTTAGTCAACCATCAAGGCCCTATTAGCTCCTGTTGTCACCTCGGTATAAGATTTATCTGCTACCACTGTTCTTGTCACTATGTACTGTATCTGTAACTAACAATATGAAGTGATAATGAAATGTCATCTTTTTTTGTCCTGCTTTACTCTTTTTTCAACTTCACCTCTCTCACACTTTGCCGGGGTCGTCCCTGACCACAACTTAGCAGCAGGACCTTGCACTTATCACTTATAACTGGGGGAGAGACACAGAGAAAGGTCTCTGTCTCTCAGTCGACCCTTCTATTTGTCAAGAGGCTCAATCAATGTGTAATTACCGTGGATGGCTATAATAAAAAAAATGGCAAGAGTCCTCTCAAGGTTATCCTCCTAATTGTGTTATTTATAAATATGAAATGGTTGTAAATGCGGCTGCCACAATGGACGGGGCTAGCGGTTGATGAACATGATATATTTCCAATTTGCAATATGAGATCCATGTGGACAGGTCGATGCGGCTAAGAGCTTTTCGGACTGTGGTTAATAACACTGATGATAAAGGTTCATGCTTGAGTCTCAGGTAAAACAGATAAGAACCTTGAATTCATTCAACCAGCTTTGACAACTCAGTGGTTTCAGTGATGCCGTGTTATTTTATCTAAACCTCACTAGTGACGGTATGAAATTTTAATGAATGTCAGATGAAAAAAAAGCATTGAAGAAAAGCATAAATTCCCAAATGGGCCCTTTTATTTCCCAAAACTGCAGAGAAACTGCATTAGTACAGCAACAAGGCTAAGAGACTAAATACTAACTTCACTTAACTCATAATGACATCACTCACAATGATAATGCAATAATTCTGATGTTTTCCAGGTACCTTTCTGCCCATCCTGGTTCAGTGTGTGAGCATGCTAATTTAGCAGTACACATAAATATTATTGGATTTTCATGTCATTTGATGAAAATAGAGGTATTGGACAATCAACTCATGCTACTATTCATCCTGCAGTAGGTGGGTACCAAATTTCAGGGCAGTCGATCCAATAGTTGTTGACACATTTCACATTAAACTCCAAATGTGAGCCTCATGGTGGCTCCAAAAGAAAAGTCAGGGGATCATAAAACACTAGAATTCATCATCTGAGGACCATGAATGTCTGTAAAGCCATGTATGGCTTACTGTAAAAACAGAGTTGTGTAATACTTAGCAGTCTGAGTTTGTCCCTTCTTTGTGCCATTCTCACATTTAAAGCCTTATGGTGTGTTCATGTGTGACGTACGATGCAATTGCATGCATAGTTGATGGTAAGAAAAAGCAAATTCCCCCTAGATGGTGCCAACTTAGAGCAAAAAGGAGAGATACTAGAGGGAAATACCAGACAGAGCTCTTGGTGAGGTCTGAGATCAGAGGCTGAGCTATCACAAAAACACACACGAAAGTTGCTAGCTAGCTTATAGTTAAGGTCTGCACATAGAGTGTGCAAACTGAATAGCACAAGAGGAAAATCTGTTTCATGTTCTGACACCTTTCTAGTGACAGTAGCTTAACATCAACCCAAAAAATATACCAAATCCAAAAAACACACAACTGAAATTAATGTGAGGATGGGAAGAGTATTGCTGTTAAAAGAGAACTCATCAGACTGGTGAGTATTACATGAGTCTGGCTGGAGTGATAGAATTAGCCCTGAATGTGCTTTTTACTGAATGTACCATGTAGTGCAGATAACTTCACCCTCTCTCAGTCTTTCTTCTACTGGCCTTTAATATTGTTTGTGCTGACTACTGCCATTTTGCACCAGCCATGATTTAAATACAAGCACATGCAGTGTTCAGATTAAAAGAAGAACTGATTCTTGTTTGAACCAGAAAAACTAGATCTTTCTCACGTGAAAACTGTTTACATGCTTTTAGAATATGTGGCCCATATCCTTCTTTCTTAACCCACAGCACTGATAGAGAAGCAGCTGAATGATAAGCGTAGTCAGAGTAGAAAAAAAAATATTCCTCTGTATCTCTTATCCCTTTTAATCCATGTTTGTTTCCCCCTCTGACTACCAGTCTCCTCAGACTCTTATTCCCAGGTATCCATCAGCTGTCGCCTCCATAGAGTCAGTCTCAGTGAGTCAGCCCCCCTCATCAACCTCTATGTGCTATCATGCTCCTCTGCGCCTTCTCGTCACTCCCAGCCCACCACGCTGCTTCGTCACCTCCGCCCCCCACCACCTTGTACCCAGGGCCCCTCAGGGAACCATGTCAATCCCAAGCCTATAAGAGGGGGCTTGACGAAGGTCTAGGAGGACAGGCAGCTCCCCTTTGCTCCCCTGCTCAGTGGAGGATGAAATTAGCCTGCGGTGGACTGTCTATGGCAGTGGGTCACTCCAGACAACCAGGCAGCGGTGCTTGGCCAGCGCTTCACCCTCTACACCACCGCTACCGAGCACCCACAGACTGCATCCCCCTCTTCCATATCCTCAGGCTCCTTACCAATAATCCCTCACACCCTCCGACTCAACTCACGTCCAGCCTGCCTTTTTGCCCCTCTAGTTAAAGCCATTTAACCCTCAGCATGGGGCAGAAAAGCAGGGGCACAGGGGTCGGAGATTGGCTGTTTCAGGTAGAGTTAGGGGAACTTGCTGTTTAAATTAAAGCCTGTTTGGTATTCCAGGACGCCTGCTACTGTCACATAGCAGGACTAGGACCACTGTATATGAGCTATGAACATTCTGGATGCCTTTCATTGCCTCTCTGGGATGTTGGCATCCTTATATTTCCTTCCAGATTCATGTCATTTCGGTCCATGATAAAGCTAGCTGCCTCATCTGATTTTACGTAAATACATCTGAAATCTGTATCTTAATATATATCTTAATGCAGTTATGTGACAGCACAGAAACTGGAGACTGTCATGCAATATATGCAACACCAAGCTCCACTCCTCTGCATATCATTATTATAGCAGTTGAATCCCAAAATAGCGGCACCATCCAATCTCATCCAATCCCCAAAACACAGGCCCGTTCTTTCACGAGCGTCCGTGCCAGAAGTCCCCAAAGTTAACGGCGCAATTACTGTGAGTGTCTATTAAAGGGGGCATAAAAGATGGCTGAGTGTGATTCACCACTACATCAGACACATAAAAGGCCCAAGATGTGGGGGAGAGGTGTGAACTCCCATTTTAGAGCAAAGGAGGACAATTACACCAAGGTTTTAAAGGATGAGATAAGAGCTTGTCTTTAGAGTCTATTTGCTCCACAACGAGCTGAGGAACAGTGAGGAGAGCGGGGAGTTTGTTGTATAATAGGAAGGTGGAGGGTAAATCACTGTCATTTATACCATGGTCTGGGTGAATACTCGATTCTGATTGGCTGCAGGGTGTCCATTAATGCCTGATAATGGACACCTACTAAGTAGTTCCAGTGAAACGTACTAATGTACTGGCTTAAGAGTGTGACTTCAACATTTCTTTAAACCTATTTGGAGAATAAGACAACTTTGATGACTGAAATGCAGCTGAAGAAAGAGAAGTTGAAAAGAAAAGGAAGGGAGATACAGCACCAGGAGAATGAAATCCAAAAGAAGATGAAAGGGATGAGATCAACACACACACAAAAAGAAATGGGCAGTTAATACACTGAGACTTCCTTGCACAAAAACAAATGGACTCTAGCTTTGGAAACTACACTCTGATGCAATGAATGAGACCCTGCGGGAGTTTTATGCAGCTGTCCAGTCCGCCAGGGCAGCGGGGGAGAGCAGTGTTACCAGCCTGAGGAGTCTGAGGGCCAGTATTAATCATCATTCAACTGAATTCAATGTCATGACTGACACAGGATTCAAGACCAGCAATGCTGTGTTTAAAGTCATACTTAAATGTTTCAGGAAAAGCAGTAAAGATACCAGCCTCCACCATCCCAGCGTCTCTGAGTCATATTCTGAACTCATTACAAAGTGTCTCCCAATACACCCCCTGTTCTGGTCAGAAAATTCTGGTTTGACATCCAACTCGGCTTGGCTCGGTTTGGCAGGGAGGGCAGCCGGGAACTAATCATGGCATCTTCCAGAGAGACGAGGATAGGGTCAAATATGTCAGCCTGGAGCACAATCCACAAACTAAGAATCATGACCTGACCAAGACCTGTGTGTCCCACACAAGGAAACGCAAAGATATTTTATGTTTGCTAGGCCAGAGGACCCGCTGTGTCCAGTTGCAGGTTCTATGAAATATATTTCCAAATGTCCATCAGCTGCCAAGTCTTTGTACCTCCATCCAAAGTGTGCTGTGGCTTCCAACCTGTGGTGCAGCCGGGAGCCAATGGGTCTCTACTACATTGTGGAACATGTTGAAAATGATCTGCTACTGTGACTACATTTTAATGTCTATCAGCTAATAGAGGCATAGCAGTCTAATAACTTTTTCAATTTCCAAAGGATAATAAATATACTTATCAGTCTACCTTTCGGGTTGGTCTTTTGCGGGTCTACACAAACCACAGCCTCTGAGGTCACTGCTGTAGGTGGTCTCACAGGTGCCGGCCTGGAGAGCCCTCAGATAATATCGGTGATGGGAAATCGGTATGGGGGCAGCCTGCGGGCTCTGTCAGTGCATGAGAGACCATTTACTGAGATAGTGAACAACATTTCCATATTATAAGAGCTTTACGTCATGGTAATGATTATTCCAGGTATTAGTCAAACCCTCAGGTGTTACCAGACAAACTGAATTACCAGTTTTAAAAAACTTGATTTTGATGGCAAATCATGAAAATCGAAATTAATGGTCTCTGTGTTTTTCTCTGGCATGTGGTTGTAGTATAAGCAATATAATGGCATTGGAGATGTCCATAATCAGGTACTAATGGACTAGTATGACCCCCCCCCAGCAGCTGTAATTGGTTTTGGGATGCCAAATGGCACACGTGGAAAAAAAAAAACCAGTCTATATCATGATTTTATTTATTTATTTATTTATTTTGCTGGTATAGTAAGATCTTGTCATTATCATGGATTATAGATGTAATAATTTGTAATTGACTGAAGGTCTCGTAAAAAAACTGTTTGTTCAGCCTTTTCTGTTTGTTACAAAAGGTCAAATCAAATCATTTCCCTTTTCCCCAAGTTATTTCCACAAAACTTCTGTTCTCCCCAGCCAAGGCAATGTTCATAAATGGCTTAAGATCCGGGGTTGAAGTAAAATACTGCAGGTCAAAGACAAACGCTTAACAAAGACTACACCAAAGTTAAGGGGAGGACAGTAAATGTGAGTTGTTGTCACTTTCGATAGACATCACAATAAAGACGCCACCTTTCAGAGAATGTTCCTTTGAAATGTCAGGGCCATCCTCAGGAGCCTTGAAGGACGCCGTCTCTTTAAAAGCAATATTGGCAGAAAACATACAAGGAGAAGGCTGTCTATCTATTTTTGCTATCAGAGCGAAGTGGGGGATGATAATCGCTGTGGAGGAAGGGCACCTGCAGGAGATGAACTTTACTTTTTCCCATTTACTGGATCTTCACCAGCGGGGATGCTGCTTGTGCTGTCCTCCAAACCTGCTCTTTCTACCTGCGAAAAATCATTACATTTTCCCTTTATCTTAGATTAATCCATTTTACAAATAAACAGACATTAATATGTCGTGCTCTAATTCTCTCCAGTTGTGTCTGAGTGTCAGGAAATTGACACCACCAGTGCTCATCAGAGATTTATCACTTATCTTCTTAGGAAACCTTTACAAGGCCTTTTGAGTCTTGTGTATTTGGGGGCATGTTAGCTTGTTTTTTGGGGCTGTTATTGTATTCTTTCTGTATCATCAACCACAAAATGATTCATTCAATTTATTACTGGGAACCGTACCGCTGCAGAGTTGTTAACTAGATGTGGCATCAGAGGCGAGCACCAATCTAAGAGTATTTCTCTGTTGCCTGACATTCATCCTGAATTTAATTTGGCTGCTGTATTGTTTCTGTTAGAAAAAAAAAAAAAAAAAAAAAAAACAGCAAGGAAAACAACATTTCAAGTGTGCATACAGGCAAGGCAGTATAATTGTTTATGACAAATTCTGTACCACAAAACAAAATAAAAATACATCGAGAGATGCTGAATAGCAGCAAGGTATTCTGTCTTGGCACTCAAGCTTGCTTGTGCATTGAAGGGCCACTGATGCTTGTGTGTTACCATAGATACCATCTTACCACCATAGCATATTTGTTTGCTTTATATGGTTCAGACTTGTTAGTTTTAAATAATTAGATTCTATATTGAGCTTATCCTAAATTTCCAACCTGAGGAGAGTCTGTATTTCAATATTTTTTTCCACATTGCACCAAATTACAATACATTCACATAGGGTCTATTTCACACCTTACTGAAGCAGGCAAAAATACATAACATGTCCAAAGACAACAGGGCGGGAAAAACAAGAGTGACTGACGGACATATCCACATCCAAATAGAACAGCTGTCTGTTGGCTCTGATGCACTCCTGCCTCGCTGATCATATTTTACAGTGAGCTGTGAGTTGACAGGAGGAGTACTTTGAAGGTGATTGTGTTTGCACTCACATATTTGTCTGTTCACAAAAATAAAAAGGGCTTGAAAGGGAAAAGAGTGCTTACCTTGAAACAAGTGGCTTAAGTGTTGAGGGTTGATCACTTTATATGTTGTTAGTCTAATCAGAGTTTATGTTAATCAGGGATATCAGAAATCAGGAATATTTCTAGCTTGGTCTCCAATAATTGTCTACATACCTCCTTGAAACTGCACTAATCAATACAATAACAATCAGTCAAATGACTGAAATAATCAATAATGGATGGAGCTCCTGGGTCTGAAAGATGGAACCAATGAAGAAGTGCCTTAACCTGCCTTCTTTCTCATGACCAGCAGGGTTGCAGCACTGGTTGCAAAAATCCAACTGTATGAAAGCTTATGAGAAATTGACCCTACTTCTCACTTGATTTATTACCTCAGTAAACATTTTCCCAATGAGTTTACGGTCTCAAACACCAGTTTGAATTCAAGCCTTCTTCATTTATTTTGTAAATTATGGTACCATTATGACCCAATAAAGCGGGGTATACTACCATGATATGTCCTCAGATTCTCAGTCAGATCAGTCAATGGGTGATGTCATGGTGAGTTTACACTTGAGTGTCCCTCAGCTCTGCGGGATATTTTAGTGCTTTTCAGCACATGTTTTTTTAATGGCCTATAACAGAAAAAGCTCTGATAAACCCACTGTAGACCACCGGCATTGCAGCGGATAGCAGACGAAGTTAGCAAGCCGCTGGTGTACAAAGAGGCAGCACTGCATTTAGCAGCAGATATTTCCTTTAGGAGCTGGGGGACATCAAATCAGAGCTAATAGTAGAGCGAATATCTGACTTGACATTCATCAGGTGGCAGGAATACAATTCCAGTGAATGGTTATGTTGCCAATGTGTCTGATGGATTTGTTAACAGGCAAATGTTTGCTAACACATTAGCCATATCAACCTCCTAACAAGATGTATAGCTTGTTGTTTTTAACACTAGGGTTATTTTATGCAGTCATTGTAGGCATTAATGATCATTGTGTGTTTATCAAGGGTTTTTACTGTCACAGTCAACACCTGGTCAAACAGTGGTCTTATAAAACCAAACTAATACATACATGACTCAGTCCACCGGTCTTATGCATGAAGATCAGTTTGCTTGTCATGAGGAGTCTTACTCTGCCTGTGAAAACAGTTGTATAATGTCTTCTGCGGCTCAGGACAGGCTTTTTAAAGTGACCCTGATGATGTCGTCAGTGTTATCTCGGCGTGGGCTTGAGACCTTGAGTTTGAAAGAAGTATAGCAGGCAGGGAGGGTCTGATGAAAAACCGCTTTTGAGTTGCATCCAGTGTTCTTGAACTGCTACAAGATAATCTGAGTCACCACATTTTGTAATGTTTTGTTTTTTCATGCTTTATGTTTTTGTTCCAGCACATAAAACAAATCTCCACCACACCATCTTTCACCAATCCACCTACATAGTGCAAATCTTTTCTCCTCAAAAGCTCTGTTCTAAATTGAATATGATAATCCTAATCTTAATTATCCAGTAATTTAAAGTACATACAGAGTCCTTATTCAATCCCACTTTTGTTCTCTTAAGATTTTATCTTGCAGGATTCATCCCTGCTTCCATCAGCATGGAGTGCAGAAATACCTGGCCCATGAGTCACAGACGCAGCAGCTTAAGGGAGAATGAAGTAAGTACATATTAACAGATGGATCAGATCATAGATGTGATAAAAATGGAAATTAAGAACAAGACTTGAGCCTTTGTTTTAATTTAATAACTGAAGAATATAGAAAGACGTAATTCATGGAGACAAAGCTTTGAAATAGCATCCCACTCTTCTTCAGAACTGGGAGCTGATTTCCCTTTCTGCTGTCTCCGTCTTCAACCATAAAGCTGTATTTCACAGGAGTTGTATAATAATCCAACTATGATTTCTAATTGTTTATCTTACTCTTACTACTAATTACAGCTACCATTAACTGGTAAATGAACACCTTGCAATGTGCAATTTACACTTCTTATCTTCCACTTAACTGGCATGGCAATGCAGCAACTGGCATTTAGACTGATGTCAAAAGCTAAGGGTAATGACACCTTTCAAGAGTCAAAGCCACTTTAAGGAATCGGTAACCGACTAACATCAAATGCCAAAGATAAATGTAATTTCACTCCAGTTCCATTTCTTCCAATTAGCTCAAATGCCAGTGTTTGTGAGTGGGAATCCAGTGAGGGACCCTGCTCTTGTCACCAGAGTAGTGGCATCTATTGGCTGGTTGTGCAAGAAGTGGCTGAAAACTGTGACTGTTAGCATGATGAGGCCAAAGCGAGGGTGACCAACAGGTAAAAAGGACTGCAGGGCAAGAGGGAATCAGCTGCACCAAACAGGGAAAGGGTGGGGCAGAAAAAAAAAGAAAAAAAAAACAAAACATGGGTGAGAAAATATAAAGAAGAAAAGGAAAGAGGAAAATTTCTCACTATTATGTATTTAAACGCTTGAGTGAGCGTTTGACATATCCAATTTCTAACCTGAGACACTTACTGTGTCTTTGTGTAACTCCGAGGGGTTAGAGAGGAGGTTATGGCATAACAGATCAGCCTGTCTGTGCTCAAAGCAGTGGAATTGAAGCCAGATAATAAAACATTTTTTGCATTGAATATGTTGTTTAAATAAAGTTTCCCTGCTTGAATGTGAGCGTCTCGCAGAAGAGTTGCTTATTTTGTGTTGGGGCTCTGTTGGAGCTGAGGTTCTGTGTGTGAGAGTGCGTGCGTGTGTGTGTGTGTGTGTGTGTGTGTGTGTGTGTGTGTGTGAGAGAGAGAGAGAGAGAGAGAGAGAGAGAGAGAGAGAGAGAGTGTGTGTGTGTGTGTGTGTGTGTGTGTGTGTGTGTGTGTGTGTGTGTGAGAGAGAGAGAGAGAGAGAGAGAGAGAGAGAGAGAGAGAGAGAGAGAGAGAGAGAGAGAGAGAGAGAGAGTGTGTGTGTGTGTGTGTGTGTGTGTGTGTGTGTGTGTGTGTGTGTGTGTGTGTGTGTGTGCGTGCGCGTGCGCGTGTGCGTGCAGGAAAGCAATGATCATTTCACATTTGGTACCCTCTGGGGAGAACACATTCAATGCCCGCAGGCACACACACTCCCCTCCGAGTCTCTCCTGAGGCGCTTTAGCACCTCCATCACCATTACATGCTCTTAAAACCAGGCTCATACATGTGCCACTGCTGTCAGTCACAGCACAGAGCGAACTTAGAATGACAAAATCCTTTTTTCCAGTACAATTGAACTGACAAATTATCATGTGTCTGATTAGTTTAAACAACATGTATTGTGTTTGCACACATTTTCTGGCTAATTGCTCAGCTTTGTTTTTATGCAGCCTGGAATCTGTCAACACGTGTGAAATGCATGAAGCTCTTTCTCATCAAAGTGGATGTGTTAGTTAATGCGAACAGCATAAGCTCTTCAAACGCTAAAAAGATGTTTGGCGTCTCTTCTTAATTGCATGCCACTGCAATTATACAAGTTATTTCTAAAGGAGGAGGTGTTTTTTCCCCCTGCTTCTCATCCATTTCTACTTTGTCTCTCCCTGAAGCTGACCTGGTGGCTCACCAATCTCATTGTCATAATTACCATCATCACAATCACTATTATCTTAATTGGCCTTATCTCCTCGTTAGCTGCTTGTTAGCTAATTGACTCGGAAAATATCCCGCCAAACGCTTTGCGCAGCGAGACAAAAGGCAGCAGACGGAGATCAAGAGGAGACATCTGCCTGTTGAGGGAAGAGAAAAACTACGACAAGCTCCAGCTCATCTGTCACAGTAATGACTGTCTCAACAACTGTACACAATTACGTGGAGGAAAAACTACTGCTGCAGCCGCCACCACACTAGTTATACTGGAGAACACACACACACACACACACACACACACACACACACACACACACACACACACACACACACACACACACACACACACACACACTTTCCTTCAAGTCCTTGCATGAAATACACAATCAGATATAGACAGATGGTTAATGACATGTTCAGATAGACCTAAGGACACACACTGCTACAGAATGAAAGAGAATGCAATTATGCACTGGGTAAGACACACACACATATACACCCACGCACACACGCTATGCAGCTTCTGTGTGTCAAAAAGCCAATTATAGGACATTGAAAGAAATAGGAAGAAATACTGTAATTACAGCGCGCTGATCTGTGTGGAAATTAGGACGAATAGCAGAAAATATCAGAATTATCATCAATTAAAGCACGAGAGAGGTCTCAGATATCCATTTAATGACATGGAGATGGCTTTCGAAAACCTAAGAAAAGAAGAAACTACATCTATGCTGCATTTTGTTCCACACTTAAGGAATACAGAGACATTTCAGAAGGTTTAAATGAGAATTCAAGCCATTTCCCGAAACAGTAACCTGTGAAATAAGTCCTAACCAAAAGGAAATGTTTCTCCCAAACCATTTCATCTTGAATAATCTGTATGTTGTTTTTTTTCTGACCTTGTTCCTTTGCTCTCACTGTCTCGCCACTCTATCCCTGTTGTTTTTCTTTTTGTCACTTCATAAATCCTCCACCAGCTTCTTTTCTTCATTTCCCTCTGTGTTTGTCACACTGTCCCACCCTCTGTTCTTCCCCATGGCCACTTTTCTGCTCATTTTCCTTGCTTCCTCTTTATTTCTACTTTGCGTTTCATCTCTGTAATGCTCTCTCTCTCTCTCTCTCTCTCTCTCTCTCTCTCTCTCTCTCTCTCTCTCTCTCACTGTGAATTGCTGGAAGGTTGTGGAGTCTGGTGGTGTCACTGGTAATAAGGTCCCATGGGTACTCTGTACACAATTGCTGGGGTCTGGGAACTGCCTGCATAATATGAAGGGAGGCCTCGCACTCTCCTGTCCTACTTTAAAAAGGGTCCGTGGCTGGGTGCTAGCGTGTATGTGTGTGCGCGCATGTGTGGGCTGCGTGAGTGTATGTATCAAACCTTCAAGTGACATGAAGACACCAACAGAAACTAACCAATGTAGAGGAGTTTAGCACACAAGCGAGTGTATCAGCTGCAGTAATGCAGGTGTATTGAACCATATTAGAGAACAGAGAGCTGAACTACAGAGCAAAGCTTTTGGTGCATCTGTATCTCAGTCCTCACCAGTGGCCACATGCTTTGGGTCATGACTGACAGAATGATACAAGCACCTGTGGCAAGTTTTCTCAGCAGTGTGGCTGGCCTTACTCAGCATGTGGTCAGCATGGTATATCTGTGTGTGTGTGTGTGTGTGTGTGTGTGTGTGTGTGTGTGTGTGTGTGTGTGTGTGTGTGTGTGTGTGTGTGTGTGTGTGTGTGTGTGTGTGTGTGTGTGTTTGCTTCTGGCATAGGCTACCTTTCTGTACATATTTCAGACTAAAGACCACTTAATTGTGGAGCTTGTCTAAATGGGGACAAAAGCATTGTCCCCCAAATGGCAAAAAGCTGACCCCTGGGCAAGTGGTTAAGGATTTAGTCTCCAAGAAATGATTGTAAGTCTCTTGTCCCCAGATGTGACCACATTAAAATCAAGTGTGTGTGCGTGTGTACCTGCGTGCCTGCATATACCTGTTTAATAACTTGTGTATATACTCAATCAAAACAAAATATTTGCTTGGCTGCAATTCAAGTGTGTGGTGGATCATCCCTTAAGTCACTTTCCGTATTTTCATGGTGGTTTTCAATCTGTACTCGGGAGTGGAGCAGGGGGTGCAGAGGGAAGTCCCCCAGGCTCAATTACTGAACCCTAAATTAATTCTTAAAATCGAGTATGCACTGGACATTTCAAAAAAGGGGAATGAGATGATTCTCATAGCAAAATACCTCAATATTCAGCAGTATTTTTTATATCAAAGTGTAGTATGATATGCAGTACTGATTAAATTTCACAAATAAGTATTCAGCCACTAATAAGATTCAACCTATTTGTTTTTTGCTTCCATACATGCTTTTAAAAATATGGTGCTTTATCTCTACCAGTGACCAAAAACTTGACAGGGTACCTTTAAAACCCCACCTTAAGGAAAAACAGGAAAAATTATCCCATCACTTTTTAGACTTTGTTTAGGCCTACATCTACAACAGGACTAAAACACACATTATTTTAAGTGCTCTAGATGACTGTTTTACATTTTTTATGAAAAACATAAGTTTATCATCATTATGTCTGTGGCTTCCACTGTTCAGCTCAGTGGTAATATAGTTTGTCAGCATTTTTGCAGGAGTAAGTCATATTGTTTGCACAGTGCAGTTTCACTTGGCTGTCAACTCTGGTGGGTTTTTTACAATAATAAAGACAATATAGATAGAAGAGTCACATAAGGAGAGGAAGACAGGGAAAGAAACAAAAAAGGAGGTAGAAGCATCATCACTGCAGTATCTGCTGCCAACCTTCCAGGGTGAGTTGCCCAGAAATGGGGCTCTGCAGTCAAACAAGAAACTCAGTGTGTGACATCAGTTAGGGGTTGTAGTTCTATGTGAGCAAAGTCTGATGCATGATATAGAGAGCGGCACCAATGATAAGATGTCTGAAGCAGATGGAAGAGCCACCTCATACGTGAGAGGGACCAACAGAAAAGTAATACAGAGAGTCATATAACTTGTCGCAAATTAGACAGCTTGATGACAGGTCTGAAAGTACAACTAAGCAGTTTTTAAAGCACAGTTAAAGCACAGGTCATGTCAGTATTCATTAAATACTAACTTGGTAGCTGTGTGAGTATGCCTCTGTCACAGCCTCTCCACTGGAGAGAGACAATATCGTTAGAAAGAATTGACTCACTGCAATCGATCCAGCTCTGATAGCAAAACCATACCCAACTCCAAATTCAGTTCTAAGCAATGCTTCATGAACACATCTCCCTAGTCCAAAAGAGGCTGGGGATCCATCCTGCCAACTGTGGTGGATGAACACACCGGGCGGTCCAACCAGCCCAGAGACCCCCTGTCAATGTATCAGTTTGGAAGTAAAAAGATTAAGGGTATAAATGAGGAGTCTATGAGAGAGGCTCCCCACTGCAAGCCTTTCATGTCCAAAAACTCCACTTTCCTGCCAAATGGCATTTCAAAGATAAAATATATATATATATATATATATATATATATATATATATATATATATATATATATATATATATATATATATATATATATATATATATATATATATAACGACAGTCTGGACAAACTCCTGCAATGCAAACAATTACGCCATTCATCTAAATCATAACTGCCCGAATGTATGAATTTAATGAAGCTCTCCATGAGGCCATCCATCTAAAAGCTAGCCCAGATTGATCGTCTGTGTGTCTGTGTGTCTTCGGTGAGCGAGAACTCTTTAAGGACTCGAAGAGAACTCTCAGAAAGTATAAGTGTTTGTACAATATTCAATATATTCAACCTTTTTCAGCATTGGATCATTATCCAATAGACAAACTTTATTTTTTCTCTCTGGATGTTTGTATGGTTGTAACAATCAATGCAGGTACATGTAAAACTATAGCACACATGCTGCCATAAGCAGTAATGCAAGTTGCAGCCACCCATAAAGCATGTTTTTTTTTATTACTTTAACATATTAAATGTCACTCTCAATGTCAATGACAGTTGATGCATTGATTCTGCATATTAGCCACTGTGTGGAGGAAACACAGAGAGTTTGAGTGTGCTGTGCAAACAGCCACTCGTAACAATAATGTGCAGAAACACCTCACAGGCATGAAATGTGTCAGCAGAACAAGTAAATAAGGGTCCATGTTTCAAAATGAATATGATGCCCAAATAAACTGCAGTCAGATCAGGATGTAGCTGAATCCCTGTGGAATAATTTGGCAGCTTGTTGAATCCGGGCCTCCCAGAAATCCAGCTGTGCTGGAGCTGAAAAAGGAAGTAGTACTGATTTGCCTCATAAAACCACACAACTGGAGCTGAAAGGGTTCCAATAGCAGGATCACTTATATTTCTCATGTGTTCTTTGCAATTGGAGGCACGCATGCTACATTGGTCTGACTGACCTGAGAGAGCAGTTCACTCACCTTCCTCATTTGGTACGGATTTTCAAACCTTTCAGTTTGATCAAAACCAAAATTACAGGTGTGAAACTTCCCAAGCACCTTGGTCTGATGAAAAGCGGTGGTCTCTTTCCTGATCAAACCAAACCATGGTTTCTCGTGTGAAAACATTTTTTTGATGATATGGACTTTTGGACCAATTGCAGGAAGTTACTGCAGGCTGTCATTAGAACTGGAAAAAAGAAAACTGAGACAGTAGTACGTGGGGAGAGCTATGTTGGTAGTAATGCCATAACAGTATTATTATAGTGGCAAAAAAAATGAAATTAATCTGTTACGTCTGACCCTTACGTCAGATGCATGGCAGTCTACGAGCCAATCAAAATCAAGTATAGGGAGATGCAGCCCACGTCAGCAGGTGTGACATGGAAATTTCTTTAGTGCAAAGTGAACACAACCTAACCAGATCAAATGTACACAATGCAGCAAAAACACGAACCTTAGTTGAGACTTTGAGGTGTGAAAGCACCCTGAAGCACACCTTGCACGGTCCATCAATGAACTGCTCCTGCGCTTAGTGAATGTACTTTTTTTAATTAAAGATTTTAGAGAAATTTCATCCACTTGACATGAGACTGCAAGAAGGCCTAATTAAATTGGGATTTCATTAAGATATCAGATGGTCCTCTGCTTGGGTTTTATATGCAGTCTTTCTCTTTTAATTTCATTCCATTGCTTTTTACTTCCCTCAAAAGTTTTATTTAGTGACTCATACTACATTAATTATATAGAGTAGAATAGAAAGCCTTTTTTCCTCAACTGAATTTCAATGGTGGCCTTGTAAAATATTTTGGCACGTCTTTACGTCTTTAATCATTTCATTTCATTGAATTTTTTTTCTTTTCTTCACTCAGCCAAGGCTTCATCTGCCACAAATTCCACCAGTGATCTTCACCTTTAACCTCTCTTTTAGTCATAAAATGTGATTAGCTGGTAGTCTCAAATACTGGTTGTATAACTGTGTGCTGCCTGACTGAATCACATCAATTTCACTCATATGAGCATAAATTGCATGAAAGATCTGCAAAATTTGCAAGTGCATAAATCTTGCATTGCTCAACGACATCTCAACAGGTTGGATTATTCCTGCCTTGCTGGTGTCCTGACTCTCCCAACTGCCCACCCTGCTGACCCTCAAACACGGCAACACAGAGAAATAGGTGGAAAGACGTCCAAAAAGAATAGCTTTATTTTATTGAATAAATTCAGCTGAAAAAGAAATCCCATTTCCCCTTGGGGCTGGGCAGCCTATCAGGAGAAACAATGTAACAGGAGTCTTAGTGCTACCAAGTCTGAGAAGGGTCAAAAGTCCTGAGGGTCAGCTGGGTTTTATCACTGCAAGTCTTATCTGACATTTGTCTCAGGGATCGGTGAAGAGAGATAATTGGAATGAGATTCTCTCTCTCTCTCTCTCTCTCTCTCTCTCTCTCTCTCTCACTTCTGCTGCATTTTCCTCTCACTTTACTCTTACCCCCCCCCACACACACACACACACAAACATGTTTTGCACATTTATTTTGATGCACTAAGTGTGTGCCGAAGTTGGTCTGCAAGCCTTGCCTTCACATCTCTCAATATCTTATCTTCAAGTAAGACACCCACGGTTGGCATTTTCAGACGACACATCCCGACCGCAGCTCATACACAGATAACTGCTGCGACTACTCACTGTCACTCACAATAGTCTGCACACAAGCTGTGTGTGTATGGGTGAGAGTGGGTGAATGAGGAGCATATGAAGGAGTATTTATTGGCTCGGGCTGAGCTCGCGTTGTGCTCGTGTGGAAGGACCTGTTTATGTTGGTTTGCTGTGTTCGCGCATGTACTGTGTGCAAGTCGCTTTATGCACAAGCATTTTTTTATATTTGGGAGTGCGAGCATGTTTGTGTGCATGTGCGATGTTTCTGTGTATCTGCCTGGTGCGAGCGATGGTAAGCACTGATTATACAGTAATGCTAGGGTTGTCAGAAAGCCAGCAGGCAGCCTGGATTTAGCCACAGCAGGAGATGGCACCATCATCACCATTATAACAGCCTCAGTTTCAAACTGAGATGTATGCCAGTCTGGACAAAAGGGTGTCTTTTCTACATTTCATTTCATTTGTAGTGGCCCCGAGGTCCACTGTCTGTAAAAAGCATTCCACTTCTATTTAATTGCCAGGGTGAGCTGTGTAAAAACACTCCACCTTGGGTTGCTGGTCATTTTGTACTGACTATTTAGTACAGATGAGTTGACACTGAAATATAGGATGAGCTCCCAGAAATCAAGTAAAAGCATGTACTTTGTGGTTTTGTAGCCATGCGGATAGTTTTGATTTCATTCTATGAGGTTTTTGGTTTCCACTTACAATAGCATTGAGACGGCAATCGCTGTAACCTGAAAATGAGCCAAAGGTTTAAGTTTAATTTTATAGCAAGTACATGTACTGTACAGTTTAACAGTCTTGACATTAAATCATGGAAATAACTCCATGAGCCATAACCATGACAACACATTGCATGTCTGAATTTGGCTGTGTTGTCCAACTTTGCAGCACTTTTTGTTGTGTTTTCGTCATTTGGTTATGTTTATTTAGATTTGTTTGAGTGTGTTGAGTTCTCAGGGGGGACTGCTCATTGTTCCAACGACCTATTATTCCAAACCCCAATAGCTTGATTAGGGGTAGATGATTGGTTACATAGGTTACAAAAAAATGTCAGGGTCACAGCCAATCAGTGGCAGATTTGGGGCTGGTCTTCAGAATACGGTTTGAAAAAATAATGCATGGGATTTGAATAATGGGCCATTGGAGCAATGGCATGGCACCCTCTCAGGGCCACTGTATCCACTACTGAGATACTGCCTAACACAATAGATTTGAATAGAATTACATTTCTGGTGACAATTAAACAATATATCTGTTACTCCACAGACCTAACTGTCAGCTGTTTTCATGTTTTCTTGCTGAGAAACAACTAATTGTTTGTTTGTTTTATGTAGTATTTTTTTTGTTTTTATTGAGCATTATTTCAGATATTAAAAAAGGTAAAAGTCAGATTTAAAAAAATCAATAAAATGAAAGTGAGAGTTGGATTTCAAAAAAAACATTTGCAGTTCAAAACTTTTTAATTGTACTTTATGTGTCCTTTTTTTCTTCACTTGGGACTTTGAAACATAATCAGCAGGTCATGTGCTTGAGGTGAAACTCCATCTAAACCAATTTATTCACCCGAGCTGAGTTGATTTGAATGAACTGACACAGCTGATTGGTTTCCAGATCTCAGCAATTACTTTGGTGACTCCAGGGTGAAATTATGGCCAAAACTACACATTTAAGACCAAAGTCGTGATAAACCAGAATGATGGTCAAATATTCTGAGCTGGATTCCAAATAAATATGTTAAATATTGCAAATTTTGAGGGGAAGAATTCCAAATATTGCAGTATGTTGCATCCTGTATTGATTCAATTTTGTAATGGAAATGAGAACTGGAAAGGTGGGGATCAAGCCATATTTGATCACTACACAATCATGTGCTCACCCATCCATCCATCCATCCATCCATCCATCCATCCATCCATCCATCCATCCATCCATCCATTTTCTATACTGCCTATCCCTTTCGGGGTTGCAGGGGGGCTGGAGCCTATCCCAGCTGTCAACAGGTAAGAGGCGGGGTACACCCTGGACCGGTTGCCAGTCGATCGCAGTCATGTGCTCATAATATAAGATAGTCTTTTTGAATGCATCACAACTGCATTCTAGGTTGTGAGGTGAGTTAGTCAGTCAGTCCTTAAGGAGTCCATGATAGTTTGTATGATGTGCTTTGCTGTCACAGAGGAAAGAAATCCCTGATGAGCCAAAGTGACTCAAAGCATCCCCTGATGTCTGTGAAATAAAATGGACCATGGGACTGAATAATCTGTCAAACCTTTACCAGTACCAAGAAATGTCATGATAAAGAGCACAAAAAGAGTCCGAGTACTGCTAACTGCAAGAGAAAATCATTCCTACTGATTGTTACAGCCGACAGAAGAATGTGTGAGCATGTTGAAGAATTTGTAGTTTGTAGGTTTTTCCTGACAGAAGCGCTCTTTCAACCAGCATTAACTTTTATGGACACCTGGGGACAACAGAAAAAATACATGTTAGCATCTTTTAAATTGATATGGCAAAAAGCTTATTTACACATCCTGCAGAAGTACCATCATGATTCATTTGTAGTTAATATCCAATATTCACACTTCTCTAGAATCGGTTATGTTCTCCACTGAGTCCCAGCAGAAACATCTGCCTCTTTAGCAGCTACGTACACCAAATGTGTTAGCTAGTTGCTAACTTTACTACCATGGGGTACTATTTTCCTAAAACTATCCAGTGTAGCCCAAAAGACAGTGTAAGAGAAAGGAAAGGAAAGTTGCAATCGGAAAACTAACAATGAACTGAAAGATGCCAAGATATGTCAGTGTTCATATGGGGAACCCCCTTCACGTACAAGTAGTCAGATGATCCATTGTTAATGTAAATATTAATTAGAGCAGCTTTCACGACAGTCCAGTGGTATTATTCACTTTTCCCTCCTACATTACACCTACAGATTCAAACTAAACAGATATCAACGCTCTTATGTAGACACTCTTTCACCATCCAGTGTCTGTCACTCAGCTGTGACCTACATAACAAAAAGAGTACAAATGCTGTAAAACAAATTAAACAAAGAAAAAAAAAAAAGAAAACACAAAATGAGTAAACCAGTCAGGCAGGAAATGTTCAGTGCAGTGATCAGTGCAACAACCTTTAGGACACAGACTATAATGAACTCTAAGTAGCAACTTTGTTCTGCCATTTCTATTTCACCCTAGCTGATTCTTCATTAGAGTCATCTGTACGATAGAATGCAGAGTCTGTCCTGTATCTACTGTTTATCATTATCTGCTCCGTCGCACTGGCCATACCTTCTCATCAAGACTTTGCCATCTGAAGAGCAAAACGGTGGGAGGCGGTGGTGCAGAGGCAATTAAGCTCCCAAGTTGCAAAACGCAAACGGAAGTTCAACTTTTTTGCCTTCAGAAAGTTTGGCTTGAAAGTTTTTTCTTTGAGAAAACCGAATTTGAAAGACCAAAGGGCATCCAGCAGCATGGACGGAGACAGGCAGACGGCGAGAAATTCTCTGCTCAAGGTTTTAAATAACGGAGCGGAGAGGGGAGAAATGAGAGCAGAACAGAGAGAACAGTCGCAGAGCCGGGCAGAACAGAGGAGGCTGCTGTAGCTGGTCATTAATAGTCAACCAGGATATACCACGGGGGGATTGCAGACCGTGGAGGCAGCTTGATAATTCAATCTGTCAAGCTCACGCTACAAGCTAGGCCAATTAACTGGAGAGGAGGCAGGCCTGACCCCAACATCCCTCCCTCCCTCCCTCCCTCCCTCCCTCATCCCTTCTCCGTTTGCAACATCCCTGGCGTGTGTTAAACCAACATCTATGCTAGTTAAACTGTCACTCCTGCTGAGGTCAGAAAGAACAGAAAAGTGTGTGTGTGGCTCAGTGCATGTAGAATTACTTCATTCTGTTGCTACAGTGTCTGCTCTAATAATAGGGGAGATGCAGATGGACAGATGGCCAAACAACAACGGCCGGAAACTGACGGCTAATTGCAACATGCAACAGGTGTACAGGCTTGAAACCTGAGCGATTTCTCTCTTTCTCTTGCAAATGTATAGCTACATCTTCCCTTGGTTCTATCGTTTTCGTCACTATCCTGTTTTGTCTCACCTGTCACTGCAGAAGAGGAGAACAGAGGTGTAGGAGTGCTATCGCACTTTGTCCCACACACCTTTTACCTTCAACAGACGTTTGGCGGCATCCCAATGCTTCTGAAAAATGATACAAAGGCCACTAATTAAAAAACTTGAAGAAGCCAAATAAATGCAGTGCGGAGGTGTGTGTGGATGGTGTGGGAGCACGGGGAAGGTGGCATGCCAAGTTAAGAGGAGCACCCGCTTGGAAAAACACCTTTTAATGCTCACAAAAATAGTGGAAAGAAAAGAGCGTGGAGACCTTGTGCGAGCAAGGTCGCAGTGGAGTGTAAAAGAAAAGCGTCACGGTGAGCAGCATACTGTTAGCTGGGCTTAGTACCAGATTGATTGGGCTTATATTGTGAAAAAAAGTGTATCACAGAAACCCAAAGCTCTCACAATTCATTTGCTGAAACTTCAGATATGCTAAAACATTTCTCGTCTGTGGGTAGGCAGGTGGACTCAAGCCACGCAGATCCTAATGTCTCCTCTGTGATTTTCACAGAGTAATATTCGTCAAATGACAATAATTTCTTCAAAAGACAAGAAGAGATAGGTGGTGTTTTGAAACACAGCTTCGGTAACACCTACAGAGAGACACTTTGAATATCAAGTGAATGTTAAAAGGCTTTCGGGATCATTAGAATTCTGGATGCAGGCTTTCCAATTAGAAATATTCCTGCACTGTCGAGCTCTACTGTTGCTGTTGAGCCCCCATGCAGGTTGGCTCAGTGTGTGTGTGTGTGTGTGTGTGTGTGTGTGTGTGTGTGTGTGTGTGTGTTAAAGCCTTTATTTCATGTCACTATGTGTCACTTTCTGAAGCTGCACAGCCATCGATTGTGCTTGCTGCAGGGTAAGAAAAGGACCTCTGTGCACAAGGGGGTGTACGTTTTTGTTTGGGGGGGCTGATTCTGAAATCTGCATTGCCTTGTTTTGTAGATGTGTTTTAAATGAATTATAGTGGTAAGCTTAAAGCTCACTGACAAACACTTTCTTATGACTACGTAATAAAAGTCAACTTGTGTTTTGCTCGTTACATGTTTTTATTGTGATGCTGCAGCAGTCAGAAATGCTAGCAAACAACATCTCTAAAAGCAAGTTGGAAATTAGCTCGTAGCTTATTAGCTGCCATCAGAACTCACAACTTCCTTGATTTTGATACTTCCTTCTTTTCCCTTCTATCTCCTCCATGGTTCGCAATTTTGCAAATGTAGTTGCTTTTTGTTCTTTCTGATTTACAGCAGATTGCAAACTTTGAGGTTGTACACCGCCACTATACTTTACTGGAGGGATTGTTGTGTTACAGCGGTCCGTCTAACTAAAAGTTCTCTGCCGTCTGTGAAGACGCTCAGTCATCTGGGTCATGGATGTCCTAGGAGGACTGAATCAAGGGCAACTGGACTTGGTTGTAGATGCTTGAAAACTCTTTGTCTCTCGGGGCTTCTTCTGTTCTAACCGGGGAGTCCCAGGTATTTAACCTCTGTGGGGTCATTATCAAGGTCATTGATACCACTTGGATCGTTAGCGGTCCTGCTTGTGTAATGGCAGTTGTAAGAGTCATTGGAGTCCCCTGTGGCCAGTTGTAAACGACAGTCATTGGGGCTGCCCACCAGTCAGTAATAACTGAAGAAGTTGCTTGAAAGAGAGGCGAGACATTTTCCACAACCAGGGCCAGGTGCCCTTGATTCAGCCCTCTTTGGATAAAAATCCTTTATTATTTTCATGTTTTTATTGGGGGGGCAAACGCATCTTTTCAGATGAGCTCCACCCCCCCCCCCATCCACACCCCAAGATCTACACCTTTATGCATATCTTGCGGCTGCGAGATCCAACACACGAAACACATAATAATATCTGTTTTGAAGACTCTCGCTTTGATAGTCCCCCACTGAAGATGAGTCTCCACAGAAATGTCTGGAGAATTCAGACAGCTTCCATGGAAATGTACTCTAACTTTCTGTGAAGCGGGAAGATGTAAAGTTTTGCATCAAAGAGCCTCAAAAGAGTCTCCCCCTCTTCCCCTGACCACAAGAAAAAAAAAAAAAAGAAAAAAGGGGATGTAGTTTTGCGTGAACTCTCAGATGAGCTTCTTCAGAGGGGAGTCCAAAGAGGTTTCGGAGAGTGAGAACTGAAGCAGGTGGGTTGGGAGAGGGAGAGGAGAGAAGAGCCAGAGGTGGAGAACAAGTAAGAGAGTGGGTTGGATGAAGAGGGAGAAAAGTATGAGACTGGTGGCATGGAACAAAATCTGGCTCCCCTTCATCACGAGTAGCTGCCTCAGTGAAGATGACTTTTTGGGGTTAGTGCAGAGGGGACCCCTCCCTCCTCCTATACACACATGCACACACACACACACACACACACACACGTACCTGAACAGACCTGAGCACACATTTCTTTTAAAGTACTCAAGGAGTTTTGGCTGAGGGAGAACCATCTTAAACACACAGGATTACAGAGGATTACCTCTCCATGCACGCACATACTGTTTACACACATCTCCTAAACTCCCTACTTAACTCCCGTACAGCCTTATAGGCAAAATAGTAAACAGTAATTATAACAGCAAAGTCTTGAACCTGAGCCTCACAGCGTAGACGTGGTTTCGTCACAGTTAAACTGTCAGACAGCAAAGCCAACATTGTTTGATCATGAAAGTTTTATGACATGTTTGCCTCCGCTCTGATTTACAAATCTTGTGAGTGTCAATTAGTGGCAGCAGATCAGGAAGCCCTGCCAACTAAAAACAAACCTTTGTCTTTTCAAGCTCTGACTTCAGAAGTATGAGGATTAAAAGGAATGAGGGGAAGACAAAGGGGATGCATGTTAGATTTGCATGGCAAGCATCCCTGACACTTGTGATTTGTTTGTAGTGCAGCAGCACTGTCAAACGTTCTTTTACCATTTTGCAAAAAATGCATTTAGACATCATTTATGCTCATTCAGATGTTCTATAAAGGTCAGAACTGTGCTGCAAAGAGTTGCAAAGACAATATGTAATGCTCTGTTTTGAGGAGAGCCCAGAGTGAGCCGGCTGAGAGAACAACCATGTTGGGAAATCATTTCCAACTTATTTTTGGTTTAAGTCTCATACTGTATCCAGACAACAGATGACAAACTATGTGCTTCAATAGCCCGCAGCAAATTAAAGATAACTGCAACAGAAGACTAGGGAGGTATTGGATTTTTTTATTTTAAATGTACTCATCTGCCTTTGTCTAACTTGTTTTTCTTTTTGCTTTGATGTGGCAAAAAAAAAAAAAATGTCAATAGTCGATTTCATTTGATTTTGATGATGGTTCAGTTGTGCCCGCAACATATTCCAGTTTGAAACATTTCACCAGCAAATCCTGTTTATGCTTTCCACATCAAATGGCGTGGTCACATTCTTTTTTTTTTTCTTTTTTTTTTCTTAGCTGGCTGAAACATTCTGAAGGCTGATTTGGTCTTGAAATGAGAATATTGTCTATTAATGCATTATGGAAAAACACTCTTTAAATGCATACGTTGTGATGACATTATCTATCTGGAAGTAGCTGATAGTTTGTGAAGGTACTGAGGAAATGAGATAAGATTAATATTCATTGTCTGATCATTACATTTAGTTGTACATGTGACTTATGTCTAATGAGTTCCATTGTTTCATTAAATATGTTCCCACTTCCTCATATGTTAATTTATACATGATTTACGCATATTTTTCCTGTAGAGAAGTACAAATAGTGCGGATGATCGTGATATTTTCTTTGAACACATAAAACAAGCAATCTTGTCTGCCTCATCAGATCCTGCAGGCATCTCCAGCATTCAGTTTCTATATATACCTCAAGTGTAGGAAAGTGAAGGAAACTAGAAAAAAAAAAAAAAAAATACTCATGAGATACACATCACAGAGGTGCCATACTGTGAAAGTAATTTGTTACTAGACAAAATGAAAATTGAGCTGAATAACACTTCTACAAACGGCATTATTTCTTTTAGAATTAACCATAAACTGTAATGGATGACTCAAGATTGGCTATCATGAGATATCTAAGCATTAAGGAAACAAAAAATCCTGAAATGAAGTGTACTGTATCTGCAGTGCCATTCAAATGGTCTTTGCACTGATGAACAGGGTTTTTGTGCAGGACAACCAGTGGTCAGGTATCCAGGTTTCACAGCAGATGTGAATGCCCTGACCAGCAAATTTGTAAGGCTACAGGAAGTGGGGCAAAACGTCACCACCCACTCTTCCAAAAGTAAGCCACACATTTCTATAGGAATGCATACAGAAGACATTCGATTGTAACACTGAACAAATGTTTCAATGCCTCTATCATGATCACTGGCAGTGCACAGTCAGCTTGGTAATGCGCTGTTCCAAGGGACGGCAACTAGCCGGGAGTTGTTGTTGGACTCAGAGTAAGAGGCTGTATTTACGAGCAGGTGCATAGTGAGCTCAAGAGAGAGTCAGTGCATTAGACGAGGTCATTTATTTTTGCCAGAAATACAAATGCCAGTTCACTAATATTATGTAATACTCAGGTATTTGGAATGAAAATGAGGATCGTTCCACCACTTTGATTCAGCCTGAAGTATCTCGATGAACGATTGGATAGATTACCATGCAGTTTTGAACACATATTCAAGGTCACCAGAGAGGGAATTTAAATGACTCAACTGAGCCCCTGTCTTCAATCTAGCACCACCATCCGCTCACAGTTTTTAATTACCCTGTAAAATAGCTTTACTTCGACCGATCGGGCATAAAATTTGGTACAGTTATTCATGGTTCCCACATGATGAATCCAAATAAATTCCACATAGTCCTTACTTTTCCTCTGCCACCACTAGCAGTTTAACCTTTTTTTTTTTTATTACAGAGTGAAATTGCCATCTGCTGGATTGCCATAAAATTTGGTACAGGCATAATTCCCATTGTGATGAATTGTAACTCTAGTGATCCTGACTTTTCATCTACTGCCATCACCATGTCAAAATTTTACCTTGTCTGATATGAACTGATGGGATTTAAATAGCTGATTGCTTGCAAAACTAAAGATATTGCAAAGAGCCTCAGATGTGGTTTGTTAAGTGCTAATTAGCAAATATTGCAAACTAAGATAGTGAAGATTGCAAACATTATATCTGCTAGACATCAGCATGTTGTCATGCTTATATTGGTAGCATGGCTGTAGACCCATAGCCTTGTTTATCATGGATGGAAGGTGTTGAAGAGGAGGCATGCTGCTTGTTGCCTAGAAAGTTGGGCTTGTATGGCAAGACAAAACTTAGAGTTGGTCTCTGCTAGAAAGTTCAGACGTATGCTTATTATGATTGATTACTACAGATAACTAGGTCAGAGGAGAGAACGATCTTTGCACTGATGAACAGGATTTTTCTGCAGGACAACCCAAAGGTATCCAGGTTTCCCAGTAGAAATGAATGTCCTGATGCACATGTTTGTAAATTCCATGAAATCCAGTCAGGAAAAAGTCAACACCCACTCTTCCAAAAGTAAGCCCCACTTTTCTAAAGTAAAGCATGCAGAATGCATTAGTTTGTCTCTGAATACATGCTGTAATGCTTCCATCATTTTGCGGGGTGTGCCACTGTTTTGATTTAAAACATTAAGTAATTATAGCTCAAACTTTGAGTGTTACGGTGCAGAAACATTAATTCTGGCTTCACAACCCTCCGCCTCCCCCACATTCCCGTGTGCGCTTCCTCCCAAAAAAATGTGTCGAAACAAAGCAGACACATCTTTTCAATGATGGCAGGCATCACTATCATTCTTCTCCATTTCCCAGCTGTTAGACAGCTAGTCTATTGTACAGCAATGAGATATCACTTTAATTTAGAAGAAAGGCAGCAAGGAGGACAGTGCAGGCTCTGATGTTTTCTCTTGGCATCCATTGTGTCTTGGGAGCTAATAAAAATGAGACTGCTGTGCAGTTGCAGCACAGGAGCCCCCACCGCCACCCCCAACACACTCACATAGCATTGTATGCTTCTTTATTGGCTTAATAATAGAGGACTAAGGGCATGGTAGAAACACTTTTGTCTCTGTGAGTGCTGGAGCCAAAAATCAAACATGAGCACGTTGGCTTTAGCTTCTCTGGAGGACTTGGTGGAACAAAACACTACAGTGATATAATTAATAACTGCCTCCTGTGAGACAAGTGTGTGTGTGTGTGTGTGTGTGTGTGTGTGTGTGTGTGTGTGTGTGTGTGTGTGTGTGTGTGTGTGTGTGTGTGTGCGTGTGTGTGTGTGTGTGTGTATCATTGTTTGTGTAATATGTATCTGTGAATTTGAATGGGCGTGATCCATGACACACCCCACCGCCTTTGTACATGCATGCGCACATGTGCAGCAGCCTGTTATTTTTGACAATGAGAGGGCCAACATGATACATCTAATAAGGAACACCATCAATGACATGTACTCATCTGAGTCCCACCAAGCAGGCATGCCCAAAATCTAACCCCTGACATCTGAAGAGCAGCACAAACATGGCAGCCCAAGAAACCACATTAAGGAGAAACTCTTGCTCTCTCCCTCCTCCAGCTCACAGAGAAGCTGTAGGTAACAAATCAAACAAGGAAGTCGAAGCCCCAAAACATTTAAATGGAAGTGAGGCACGGTCTCACAATGGTTCTCGCCTTATCTCCCCTCAAACACCTGCCATGTCGGCTGCTACTTATCCTCTGATTACAGCTGTAGCCATTTTGCTGTAATTCGCCAAAAAATTATTCCTGAAATAAATAAGTATTATAACGTGCAGACAGAGAGTGAGAGAAGGGGGGTGGCAGGGTGGGAGAGAGAGCATGTAGTGAAATATTGAAGTGAAATATTCGCTGGGAACATGGTGTTCTGAGATTGGAATAAATAAGTAGACAAGGAGCAGAGAGAAGAAAAAAGGGAAAAGTCAAAAGGAGGTTTGACGTGATGTCTCGTCTGGAGTCTGGGTTGCCTCTGTTGCACTGTTGATCTCTGCTTCACACACAACTCTCAAACAAGGTCATATTATACCACGCATTGTGCAATGAATGGCAACTTTTCTGCATTCACATTATACATCACAGTGTTATCTGCAATGACCCTCGGTTCAACAACAAGATTCTAAATGCGGGGGATAAAGTAGAGAAAATCCATTTTATGCCACAGAAAAAAAGGAAAGACACCTCCAGTTGTCTCCTCATACAGTTGAGAGCTCTTGGGTCCACTCAGTTCCGAGTAACTGGGACCGAAGCCGGGAGGAGTCGGGCTGGGTCCAGACTATCCAGTCCAGTTGAAGGGTTTGGCTGCAAAGGGTTCTACTCTGTTCTCTCGGTGTTGTGTTGCACTGAGCAGGCTCGCTATCAGCTCTGATCACATGGTGTGCCATTATCACGGAGCTGGTTTTTAACCTGAGACGTAGAGTGTAAACTTTGAAGTACAGGAAAGATTAGATGCATTGCTGCTTCTCCTTTTTGACCAAGGACGCTCGCTAATTGGTGGCATAGCTTGCCCTTGTCAATGCTGGTGGTCTTTCTCTCTGGATTGGGTCTCATTAGCCTATAATCCGATCATAAAAATGACCCTACTGCCACCTACTGTACTGGAAGGGAATTTAGCAAACACATCAAATAGACGGTTATGCCTGCTGTCATTTTTTTTTTCTTTCTTTTTTACAAAGGCTAAATATATAGAAGATTTATGGCAAAGTATTTAAACAGGAGGACAATGGGAAAGAAGGATAGAACATGGGAGAATCCTGGGAAAAACGGGAGGCTTGACAGGTCTACACCACTTCCTGCATTGGTACTAAACATTGACATTGGACGTAAATTGTGAGGAATGGAATCCTCCAACATGAACATAATTCCTGGGGATACTGAACCGTATCACTTTCAGGTCCATTTTGAATCTTGAAAATTAATGGGGAAGGTTTTTCACAGGTCAGATCCAAAATCTTGGACTCTGTGTCAAGACCTCTACCATTCAGTTGCACATGTTGAAATAACATTATTGACTCAAATCATCTTTTGTGTCTTGTTGGAACTGTTCTCACTTGAGCCTCAGCAGGTGGGATAAACTACCCAAACATGCCCGTGTATGAGTGTGCACCAGTTCAGTTAAGATATAATACTGGCTCATTATTAGCATGCTCCGCAACCCACCATGGTTACACAGTTGCTGAAAATAAATGTGCAGCCAGTACTTAGTTCAAAAGAGGACACAGAAATTTGTTGCCCACTTTTTGTTTTTCATATGGTGTGAGAATCAGCTCTAATGACGCAGTGTGTCATGTTTTTCCCATTGATGTACGTACAGTACTCAGGCACACAGCCAAGTCGCTGAACAGACTGACTATGCAAGTTATCAGAGCCTCCTACTCTTTTCATGGAATCGAGGGACTCATTGAATCCACGTGACAGCTTTCATCCTTTTGTATGATGGATTCATGAAGATGATTGAGATGTAGATAGAGGGCACATAGGTTAAAGAAGACATTTCTGAAATGAACTGAGATAGAAAATGTACATAATTCAGATGCTATCCAATATTGGGGGTTTTTGATGGTATACACTCAGCAAACCAAAATCTGTCATTCAACATTCTTTTAATGAGTCAGTCGAGGATATAAAGTGAAAATATATGCAGTTCAATAAACACTTTTATAACTTAATGCATGACTCATATATTTCTTTTAATCATCATTAGAAACCGAAATATGATAAGGAAGGATGTGCTGATATGTGAAGAAGGTGATGATGGTGATAGCTTCCATACTGGGAGGATGACACACTGATAATGAAACACAGTGCAAAGTGACTGTGAATGTAACACAAATTAAATCAGGCATTTCAATTTTAATCTTCTGACTCCCATCAGATCTGCAGTGAATTACAATGTTTAAGTTTCCTCCCTCTTGCCCATCTGTCAGTCACTGTTGCTTTATTCTCTTTCTTCCTGTTATCCACCATCCTGTCGCTCTTTTTCTCTTGCAGAACTCCACCCACCCACACACACCCACACACACACACACACACACACACACACACACACACACACCCCAACACCAACACTACTAGCAACTCAGAAGCAGGTAAGAAATAGTGTGAGAGGGTCCTTTAGCCAAACCTCTCAAAAGTGTTAAACAGATAGCAATGCTGCTCTCTGCTGGCCGAATAAATAAACTATTACCATAGGAGCATTTGGAGCTGGAGTAAAAGTGGGGTATATTTTTACTGGTAAGAAGTGAACTTCCAAATCAATTTTCACATTAAAATGAATCATTTATAATATTTGTGTAGGTTAATGGGTAAATCTCACAGCTGTGGCTTTTGACTTCATATTTGCACACTGGGTGCATTAACTGTCTGCGTCTTCAGTACCTGTGCTGGATTTACTCATACTGGTTTCCACAGCCTCAGGCTAAATGCCATATCAAGGCAGACAGCTCATCAAGATGAGTGACAAGTGTCGGACCAGCTGAGGGGGAGGAGGGTGAAATCGGCACTGCACTGAGCCCCCTCAAGGCAAAAATTCACATATTTGAGCTTCAGTCTCACTGTTCTTTGGGTCAAACATGAAGATCTATTATGGTAACCGCTGTTCTCAAAGAAGTCACACATTGCAATCTGTCCTGAAAATCCTAACAAACGTAGCCATCATGGTTTCAAAGTGGCCTGAACAATACCTGCAGTGGTGCAATAGAAGAACAATATTGCGGTTTTGTATTGAATGTCATACATTAAATTCCAGTATACTAGGAGAGGCAGATTTGATCAGAAAGAAGTAAATGATGATTCTTACCTTGACTTTGATCTACTAAATCAATGCTTGATGCCCACAGTACACGCAAAAATAACTTTTTCAGTATTATTTACAATTTATAAGTCAAACTGAAATTTGATAATGATACTGCTGCTATTGTACATATTTATCATAGAGGACAAGGATGTTTTTGGACATATTTGTGCAAACAGTGTCCGAGCTGCAGGCCTCTGTGTGGGCAGTGGTTGACTGACAGTCGGGACCTGGTGTTGCTAGGAGACATACTGTCAACTTCTGTGGTGTTCTCCTGACTGGACCACGTCTTGTATCAACAAACCTGAGTGACTGAAGATGTCTGTCCATCCCACAACATCCAACGTTTGGGAGAACCGCTTATGCTGTACATTTGAAAAGTGGATGCTAGTTAGCCTAGTTTGCTAACGCTAGCACTGACTCCCACTAGGCATTACAAGTTATTTCATCACCTGCTGAATCATCTGCAGCTCCCACACGTTCAGTGTTGTGTTCCTTCCACATTATATTATATTCTAATGTATCAATAATATATTATATTATACCCTTGTAACCTCAGTGCTCTTAATTACCCTGCGATTAGAATCACAACACAGAGTGATGTGCATTGTCAGGTGGTACCACATGTATGCCCCCTGGAGGGCATTACTGTAGGGTGCATGATCACTCTAGGGTTATGTGGTATTAAGGTTACAGATTACAACAAACAAATAGCCCTTGCCTCCCCCTCCCCTCCAGTAGCTGCTAAAAATGCAAAAGGAACTCTCTGGAGTCAGTGTTTGGTTTGACTGTTCTGAGTTACTGTAGAAACACGGTGGTGCAATATAGTAGACTCACATACTCACGAGTATTTTATTCAATTTCTGCCATATTCTGCCAATAGATCTGCCTATATCTTACACACTGGACCTTCAAGTTTCTGTTTTTTATTTACAATTATTACTAAATGAGTGTGCGCCAAAAAAAAAAGATATATAATAATAATAAAAATAATTTCAGTTTAACAGTAGCACATCTCTGTATGTGCTGTGAAGAGCTGTAGACAATAAGCTTCTTTTATCCCATGTTGTTTGGCAGTCTGTGATACTTGGCTAATAAGCACAAGCTACCACACTGATGCTTTTGCAGCAGAGCAGGCATCCTGCAATTGGAGAGACCTGTGGAAACAGATGGGAGATTTACAAATGCTGGAAGAGCAGGGAGCAGAGCTGGCAGTGGCACACCTCAGAGAGATTTCCATTTACTACAGGCTTCTTGTCTTCATCAAGGTTTGTGCTATGGTGTCACTTTTCCTGCTGCCAATGTGTGCTGTGAGTGAGTTGAGAAGACAATGTCACAACATTTGCTTTGACTGTGAGATGCATAGCAAAGACGGCAATATTATCTGCTGCAATTGCAATCAACTGTCGGTTATTTCATCTTATAGAGTATCCATATACTCTTTTTAATATTATTTATGTGTTTCACACACAAGAAGGAAATATGAAAGTATACGTGAGTGTGTAATGTAAACCTGCTTGTATGAAAACCACCCCCAAAAGACATACCAAAAGTAAAATCCAAACATACAAAATCACCATCCATCCATCCATCCATTATCTATACCGCCTATCCCTTTCGGGGTTGCGGGGGGCTGGAGCCTATCCCAGCTACAATGGGCGAGAGGCGGGGTACACCCTGAACCGGTCGCCAGCCGATTGCAGGGCCACATGCAAAGACAGACAAACATTCACACTCACACTCACACCCACGGACAATTTAGAGTCATCAATTAACCTAATGAGCATGTTTTTGGTCTGTGGGAGGAAGCCGGAGTACCCGGAGAGAACCCACGCATGCACGGGAAGGACATGCAAACTTCACACAGAAAGGCCCCGCCTGACCCGGGGATCGAACCGGCAACCTTCTTGCTGTGAGGCACCCACACTACCTGCTGTGCCACCGTGCAGCCCACAAAATCACCAATAAGTTTTAAATATTAGTGTTACATAAAGTAAGTGTAGAACTGTAGTCTGAAAAAATGCAGAATAGCAGAAGTAATTGCTGTATTAACAGTTTCTAAGTGTAGTAGTTGTTGATCCTAATTAAATGTTTTCAAATGCGGGGCATTTGTAAGTCTCTTTTTGGACATCCTACAAAAGAACTCTGTGATATTTGATAGAAAACTGACCATGGGGTTTTTTTATATGAAGGAAAATCAAGATTCTGAGTCTAGTTGGTAATTATGGAATTGTGAATAATTAACAAAATAATGTCTAAAACTGTAAGGTAACTGTGTACTTCTGTCTCAATTCCGCTTGCACAGATTTAAAGAATGTTGATGTCGAAAACGGTCAACATTCAGCAATTTAAAAAAGAGAAGTGCACTTGGTACAACAGTTTTGGAAAAAGTTGCTAATCTGATGAACTGTTTCTGCAGCAGCAGTATTTTGTGCACTTGGAAAAGTGTTTGCCTATATGATATTATAGTATAATAATATTGAACGTTGATGAAACTTTGATTATTACTTATCATGAAGGTAAAGTGTCATTTTTCTTGTTTCCTGCAAATAACATGGAATTAGACTTTTTTATAATTAATGGCAACTTGTTTGTTTTACACAGTACTGAGTAATTAACTGATCATGGTTAAGTTCTCCAGTGAGAGTTGCTAAATCTCTGTTTGAGTCAAAAAGGTTGGTGTCATCTGCAAAGAGGTGTTAGATACTACAGCAAGATCATTCAGTGTATAGAAATAGTAAAGGTCCTCATTTGGATCCTTGAAGTTTACCATATTGCTCTATATTTATTTTTGACTCAAGGCGATTAATAAAAACATTGTTTTTTATTAAGAACATAGTTACTGTGACACTTACAAACATTACCATGAAAGTCATATTGATACATGATAAACAGTGTCAAATAAGTTCAAAAGTTCTAAAAAATATACCTATTGCAGACTCATTATCAATCTAAAGGTATATATATATATATATATCAGTAAGTTCTTCAAGTACCATGTAAGTTGAATGATTTTTCTGAACTCCATGCTGATCATTACAGAGAATACTGTATGTGTTCAAGTGTCCCAGATGCCCAAATGAAGCCCAAATGCATGCTACTATTGAAGTTGGACGATAGTTTGTAAAGGAACTTGAATAAGGTTTGAAATAGTGGAATAACATAGGCTCTTTTTAGGTAAGATGATATGATGAAAGCTTCCATGGATGAAGCAAAAATCAACGTTAAAGGCTGAATATTAGGAGTCAGGACGTCTTTCATTAGGAAGGTGTAAATTCCATCATAACCCAGACCTGATTTTTTTTTTTTTTTTTTTTTTTTACAACTCTCATATCATTCACCTCCTTTAAGTGAGGCAGATCAAGCTGGAAAGGAACCTTTCATATAATGCAATGGATTAACTTTTCTATCAAATAGTTCTTGGCAAGAGATGCATCAATGCTGAAATCACTGAACCCACAAGCTGTATCAAAAGGATCAGTGACAGAAAGACTTTCATCTATAAAGGTTGAAGGAAATTTTGTGGAGGCCTTTTTTTTTCCTGGACTAGCTGATTTTCCATGTAGCCTTGATATTGCTTTTAGACTTTGTGAACCAGTCACTGAAGACACACCTTTTCTTGGCTTCTCTCTTTGGTTTTGTAAGATTTATAACTAGCTGAATTTCAGGTTAATTTTGCCTTTAAGTTTGCATTGCTCTCCCCATGTACCTTTTCAAAGGAAGCTTTAGTCAACATTTCTTTAAATTTTCATGTATTGCTTAGATTTTTTTTTTTTTTTTTTGCCTTATGTCTTTATACTGAGACAAGGACTGAAGGACTGGGAAATTATCTGATATATTTGTTATTCAGGTAGGTTTCCTCATATTGGGATAAAATAATGTGGATAATCCATCCATCCTTCCATTTTCAATACCGCGTGTCCCTTTCAGGGTTGTGGCGGGTGCTGGAGCCTATCCCAGCCGTCAATGGGCAAGAGGCGGGGTACACCCTGGACCGGTCGCAGGGCACAAACAAACAACTATTCACACTCACACTCACACCTAGGGGCAATTTTAGAGTCACCAATTAACCTAATGAGCATGTTTTTGGTCTGTGGGAAGGTGAAGCGGTTAGGATTCATTGTAGTATTTACAAGAGTAAGAAATGTTAGAAGCTCAACTATATAGAGCCATAGCTTTTATGCATCAAACTATTTTGGAAATTGAACTGAAATTGATGAATATTTATCTTCCGCCATCATTTCTCTCTTCAGTCATTTTCTCAGTCTGTTTCAGAAATGATCCATTTACATCGGCTTTGTGCTGCTTTGGAGGATGTGTGTTTGTCAAGAGGTAGAAAGCAGTAATTCCGCAACTGAATAGTTTCCTAATCACACATTACTAATTTGCCCTCGCTCTTGTGTCCCCGCAAACAGCTCCTAGTGCTCACCAGACTTCTCCTTTTGTTTGCTTGCCTGTCTAGCGGACTCGTAGATAATAACGCAGACCATTGCCCTGTTCACAATGAGGGAACAGATCCCAACTCAAATCTCATAACCTGATGGTGGCAACTCACTATTGATTTCTTTCATAAACCACGCTTGGTGTCTCTCTTTCCCATTCCCGCTCTTTCTCTCAGTGTCTCGACCTGCTGTACTCTTGTCACCCACAAACTGCACCCACCCCATCCACACCCCTAAAGAGTAATTACTCACTCTTTTATTTTCTCCTGCGTGGCTCCGTATCAAGCTACTCATCTCTGACAGCAGTGCAGCTCAAATTAAATTCCCTCATCTGATAATGAAAGTCATTAGGTTCCGCTGGAGCCTTGTGGAAGGCCACACAAAGCCTGGTGGAGGCCCATGTAAAAACCCCAGGAAGGGACAACACTCAGCTGAAAAGAGGAAAAAAAGTGTAAATGCACTTGCTGATCCCTTTTTAGTTTTTATTCATATGCATGTTTCTGAAGAATAGAAAAGATGGTAACATCTTATTATTATTATTATTATTATTATTATTATTTTTAATCTTCATAGTACATATCATGCAAAAGGGGTAAAAATATATTGCATGTGCAAGAAATCTGAATTTTGGATTTTCATGAAGTCTTTACACAGCATTTATGTGTACTAATACTGTACCTTTCCATGAGTTACACTGGGGTTCTTCTCCACCCATTTAAACCCATTTGTACAGCACCTAGCAGCACGATCGATAGCCAGAGGAGTGTCCAAGCTAATCTGAATGTGCTTTTAAATTAGGTAGCATTTAGAATTTCCACCATGGGAGTGAGTTTAACCATCTTCCAACTCTATTACAAACATATGCAGGTGCAGTGACCTTTGTCACTCATGTGAGCTCTGGTGGGAGGTCTGTATGTTAATTTGCTGCAGTCCTTCTGCTAAGGCTAATAACTGTAATGCTTTTTTCATATTCAACAACACAAACCTGATGAATCAATCCCTAACCCTCCAGCAGTTTGTAGTCTTGGGATTGGAAGAATTAACACTCATTTAACCAAGTCCTGCAGAATTTGTTAGAGCTTTTTTCAAATGCACACTATTTATTTATCTCTTTATTCATTTGCATAAAAATCATTTAATTCAGAAACATCTTGTCAGGTAAACTGTATGTGCCCCATGTAGGAATAGAAATCTTGAGGTGCAACACAACAGTAAGGAGGAAAGGAAGAAGGGCAAGTCAGGACTTAGCTAATGGACAGTTTTATTGCAGCTGTTCTTGCAACATGACAGTGTATTTAAATGCATATTGTCATATTTGTACATTGTGTATATTTTCATTAAATGTGCTTTTGTTTCTCTTTCTATACACTTCTCTTAGACAAAATTAGACATTGGTTTGATTCTCCTGCTCACTGAATAAACAGGTCTAATGATTAGAAACAGCAGACACTATTGTATCTAATGTGTGTCTGTGAGCGTGTGTACATGTGATGGCCCAGGTGGGGGGTCCCTCTATTACAACACTCAAACCATCAGGTTCATTAGCCCAACAATTACACATTCATGAATTTGCAGTTAAAATGGCATTTGCTGAGCCGAGTGTGCCAGCTCCTGTCAACCTTAAGTGCTGGGTAAAATACTTTTAATTGGTCTCAGTCTTTCGCCTGGTCGATTATGGGGGCCGGCTTTCTGGGAGCGCAGTTGAAACATGGGGACTAAAAGCCTCCAGGATGGTGGGCTGGCAGAGGCAGAGTGGAGGAAATGCTCTGGAGGGAAAGGTCATGGTAATCACCATAAAGGGCAGCATGCAAAATAATTAAAGAGAAAATAATTGGCTGTGAGTTGTTTATGTGCATCTCTCTGTGTGTGTAATGGCAGCAAAACACAGTCAGAGCATGCGCACTGTGTATGCGTGCCAATATAATAGAGACATTATTTAGGTCTGTGTTTACTGTGTGAGTGCTGGTGGTGATCACTGCAGGCGCAGATGTATTTACAGCTGTGTTCACATGTTAAATGAAAAATCCCACCACTTCCATATGTCATCCTCCAAGAACCAAACCTGGAATATGCATTATTACACCATCGCTCCATACGTCATCATTGCCAGTGCTGTTATCTAACTTATATCAATACATTCATTGTACTCTAAATCAGGCTGGGAATCACTTCCTTGAATCTTGTTGTAACTGGGAGCTTGCCAGGCAACCAGACTCCAGTTAGTTACTGCACCAAGCCAATAAACAGTTCCAGCTCATAACCCCTCGTAATACCACGACTTTGATACTGTGCTTATATCCCAAAATGTCAAATTGTTCCTTTAAGCTAGGTCATTTCAACCCATACAATAATGTTTCAGCTTTCTGTCCATGAGAAAAATATGATTTTATGTATGTAAGTACTTTTGTGCCAGAACAAACCGTTGCTTCAGTGTTTGACTTTTCTGACTTTTTTCATTAGCCAGCTATTTGACTGAGCAGCCTAAATGTGTATTTCCCTTTAATGCCTGTCAGATTTTCAGAAAGCAACTTTTTAAATGAGCTATTACTCCATTCACATGCACCAGTTGAGCATGGCTTCCCCTCCATTTTAATGCGGCACATGAAGTGAACCGTGCCATTTATGCTGACCTGAATCAACAGCTCTGTGCTCTTCGCTACAGTGCAGAATTTACATGGTTTGTAGTGGATGAATCTAAATGTGCAGTCTCTGCCATCACTTAAAAGCAGTGAAAAGGTGAACTTAAAATTTACCAGAGCATTTCTACCAGTTGCTGTTTGATTATCCGCTGACAGAGATTCAATGTCATATCTGCCACCTCTTATGGCGCCTGCACGCTGTCATGACTGAATGCAGCCAGTGAACACACAGCAAGTGATCTCAGTGTAAGCAGCTGATGCTACCTCCAACTGACCCCAGTTCCTTGTATTGTATATAGTTACAAATAATATGTCTGTGTCAGATTGTGGACAGTGTACTTAGATATATATGGGCAGTGACATGCGGTTAAATATAATTAAAAAAAAACTTGCTGTGGTTTATAAATTCATTAAGAGAAGGAAATTCGGACTTAAGCTCAAAACTGTTCTATAAATTTGTATTCTGTATGATTTCAACATTTCTATGGTCAAAATCGCTAAATTTACGCATTTCGTGTTCAAATACGCGGGAGAAGGGTGAGCGATGAGCTGTGCCTCACTTCTGACGGCGATGTGCCACACACACCAACTGACGCAGGCAGTTGGCACGTGCCCATTGCCATCTCTCTTCATATTGGCCATAAATGCACAGTGAAAATGCTCCGGGTGAGGCAGAAAGTACCGTGCCGCACTGATAGGTGGCAGTGCTGAGCTCCATCGACGCAATGCACATCGCCGTGTGCTCTCCTACGCAGAGGGCGATAGTGAGTGTTCAATTTTAATAGAAAAAAAAGAGAGATCAGCCAAAGAAGACCATTTAAATTTTAAAAATCGAATATGGGGCGGCACGGTGGCGCAGCAGGCAGTGCGCGTGCCTCACAGCAAGAAAGTCAGACAGCACTTTTTCCAGTGTTTTCCGAAGCGCGCCACTGAACCCACGGCCACTTTGGGTGCATAAATAGCACATAATGTTCATATCTCCTTGATGAGACAGGTGAGAGTTCCCGGGTGGCCTTGTGGAGTGAAAGTCAGGCTAGGGAATTTAAGAGCAGACATCCCTGGTTTTATTCATGTACTAAAAAAAACATCTGAATCTGAATAACATTCACTATGCAAAGATAATTATAATGCACAGCCTACAGTATACATCTTGAGAGCATTCTGAAACACAGGTTATGTTATCAACATGTTAGGAAGCAGCAACAGACACAAGGTCATGATGGTGCTGCTCCAAGATGGTTGATGACACATTCTGGAACGGATGAGTATGAGTATAGACAGTATACTCACTACAAAAAACTAGACTACACCACTGCCTTATGGTAATTTACAATATATACAATATGTACACACTAATTTAAAAATGATGATTGCAAATGAAAACAGAGGTTATCAGTACAACTTCCATTTGAATGGATGTTTATTGTGCAGGAATGACCTGCTGTAGCGCTCCTTCCTGCACTGGGGATGTAAAAGTCTTGTGCTGAAGGAGCTGCTCAGGGTCCTCACAGTGTGGTGCAGGGGGTGGGAGGAGTTGTCCATGATGGATGTCAGCTTGGCTAACATCCTTTTGTCTGCCACCTCCTCGATGGAGTCCAGAGGGCAGCCCAGGACAGAGCTGGCTCTCTTAACTAGTTTGTTCAGTCTCTTCCTGTCACTGTCCGTGCTGCTCCCTCCCCAGCACATTATGGCATAAAACACTGCAGAGGCCACCACAGTGTCATAGAAAGTCCGTAGTAGAGCCCTACACACACCAAAGGACCTCAGTCTCCTCAGCACGTGTAGGCGACTCTGGTCCTTCCTATACAGGGCATTAGTATTGTCTGTCCAGTCCAGTTTATTGTTGAGGTGAACACCCAGGTACTTAAATGAGTCCACCATGTCAATGCCCTGGATGTTCACCGGTGTGTGAGGGGAAGGTTTCCTTCGGAAATCAATAACCATCTTCCTGGTCTTGCCGGTGTTTAGGATCAGGTGGTTCTGCTGACACCAGTCCACAAAGTCCGTGATGAACCCCTGTACTCCTGCTCATTCTCCTCTGACACACAGCCAACAATGGCACTGTCATCAGAGAATTTCTGCAGATGACAGAGGGTGGAGTTGTACATGAAGTCTGAGATGTAGAAGGCGAAAAGGAACAGTGACAGCACTGTTCCCTGGGGGACCCCCGTGCTGCTGACTACCACATCTGACACACAGCTGTGTAACCTCACGTGCTGCGGTCTGTCAGTGAGGTAGTCGATGGTCCAAGCAGCCAGCTGTTGGTCCACACCAGCCACTTCCATTTTCCCTCACAGCACTGACGGCTGGATGGTGTTGAAAGCACTGGAGAAGTCAAAAAACATGACTCTCACAGTGCTCCCGGGGGACTCCAGGTGAGACAGGGCCTGGTGTAGCAGGTAGGTGACAGCGTCATCCACCCCGATGCCAGCTCACCTGGGTGCGGAGATGGCTGAGGATGATCCTCTTCATGATCTTCATGAGGTGGGAGGTCAAGGCGACAGGTCTGTAGTGGCTTGGTTCCTTGGGATGGGCTGTTTTTGGAACCGGCACCACGCAGGAGGTCTTCCACAGGGCCGGGACTCTCTCCACACTGAGACTCAGGTTGAACATGTACAGGACCACTACCTGGAAGAGAGAGAGGCGTGATTGAAGTCCCCAGAGATGAAAAAGAGGGCCTGTGGGTGTCTTGTCTGCAGTGTGGACAATGTGCTGTTTATGCACTCACAGGCAGAAGCAGCATCAGCCAACGGGAGGAAGGACACAGTCAGTACAAAAACATGTGAGAACTCCCGAGGTATGTAATACGGCCGAACGCTGACTGCAAGAGGCTCAATGTCCCTGCTACAGAACTGCTCTCTAACAGAGATGTGGCCAGGGTTACACCATCTGTTGTTAAGAAACACACACAGTCCACCACCTTTCTTCTTACCGCTCTCTGCCACTTTCCGGTCTGCACGGACTAGAGTAAATCCGTCTAAGGAGAAAACAGAGTCCGGTGTGTCCTGGTTCATCCATGTCTCCGAAAAACACATAAGACTGCTCTCCCTGTACTCCCAGTGCAGCCTTATTAGCGCCGATAGTTTGTCCATCTTGTTGGAGAGAGAGCGGACGTTTCCCATGATAACAGCTGGTAAACATGGTTTATATCTCCGTCTTCTCTTGAAAAAAATTGAGATATAAGCTTCTATTTTGGGTTCATATATGGTTCATATATTTTTACATCCGACTCCAGAGGAGTTAGTGCCTCACCAGTCATGAACCTCACCGCACATCACTGGCAGTAGCACAGCCCTAACCCTATAGAATCAAGACCATTAAAGCCCCTCTTCATACTTTTTTTCGGTGGATGTCGAGTCATTGTATACAAACATCAATTCAGACCTCGGTTTACAAGCTGTGAGAGAATCTTTGGCTGCAAATCCGGACCCCTCCAGACCTGATAAATTTATCCTAGATCTGTTGGAATTGACTTTGAAACGGAATGACTTTGAATTTAATGGTAAATTCTACCTCCAGGTTTCGGGCTGCGCAATGGGACGGAAATATTCTCCAGCGTACGTCGACATTTACATTGGGAACTGGGAAGCCACAGCCTTTAAAAAGTGCGACAAACTCCCCTTATGCTACTTCCATTACCTTGACGATATATTCGGGCTATGGCATTATTCCTTGGCCGATTTCAAATTGTTTATGGACATCCTAAATAACCATCATCCAAAAATAACCCTGACATATAATATACAAAAATTTCAAATTGAATTTCTAGATACTCAAGTTTTCTTTTCGAATTATGACAGTACCCATAAATCTTTAAATACCAGAGTGCATTTTAAACCAACGGACAGGCATTTTTTACTGTTTAAAACCAGCTATCATCCTCGGCATACGTTTAAAGGTATTATTAAATCACAACTTATCAGATTTCACAGAATTTGTTCACAGGACAAGGATGTCGAAACAGCAACCCGCACTCTTTTCGCAGCTTTGAAACCTAGGGGCTATTCTACGAGCTTCCTCAGGAAGATTAAAAGGGAGGTAAAGAATTTATTCGTTATAAATAGTACATATCAATCCAACCAAAATAAAACCTCAATTCGTTATTGGTTCCATTCGTTATAACATTCTCTAATCAGCTTTCAGGCTTGAACTCTTCTTTCAAACATCACTTCCAACAGGCGCAGGAGGATCTCCCGTGGCTGCAGAAATATAAGATGATAACAGCATATAGACGGAATAGGAACCTTAAAGATATTGTGGTCCATACAGCTATGAACAAAACAGCCAAGAAAACCATCCTACCGAATCCAAACTTTAAACAGGTGTCTTATTTAGAGAACAGGCTTACAGCCAGGGGTCGTCCAATTTGGGGAACCTATGACGAAGATTGTAGCAACCTCCTTTATGCTATCCAGTGTAAAACCTGTAGGAAAATATACATTAGTGAAACAGGCAACAGACTGAGAACATGCATGTACCAACATAATTACCATATGCGCAAAACAAATAAACCTACGGTCCTTTATAAACATTTTCAAAGTCACGGCCACGGAGAATAAATATATATGATCCTAGAAAACAATAATTCTTGGACAAGACAAGAACGACAGCGAAGAGAGAGACAGTGGATGAGGCAACTTAAAATGATAGACCCTCTGGGTTTGAATGAGAGACACTAGGAGGTACGGTAGGTATTCTATAATTGAATTATAGAAATTAATATTAACTTATATAAGCTATTTGTTGAATTTAAGGTTAAAGCATGAATAGAACTTAAAGCATTTTTGTATTTGTTTGATTCTATTTTTTGCGTGCATATTAACTAATGAAACATTTTATCCTAAGGTGGTTCTACTTTCTTGACTCCCCCTCCTGTTCCTTGGGGCCTCTCTTCTAGCCTTAGTAAGTGTCTACGGCCAAAACACCCTCTCCCCTCTCTTCATATTTTAATACACTCTTCTCCCAGGTCTCCTTAAGTACCAGGATGAATTGGGCTGATCCATGGGTTCCCGGCTTGTTGCCCTTTCATAGTCCTTTCACTTTGATGTACTGTTAATTTTTGTCACCTTTATATTGGTTTCTCTTACTCTTTCCCTAACCTCAACCGTTAAAACCCAATCCCAATCTTCACTGTTTGTTTCTTTACCATAGCTCCTTTCCCTTATTATTTTCCTAATCCCAACCTTTTTATTCATTTATTGTCTTCCCCTTCCCTAACCCCAACCTTGAAAACTGAATCCCATCCCCTTTCCCTTTCTCTCTTTTCTTCTCTTTTCCTTACCATAACCCTTCCCCTTTATTATTTTCCTAACCCCAACCCTTAAAACTTGTCTTTCTTCTTTAATTAATTTTCAAATAATTCTTTTTTCCCCTCTCTTTTCTTTTTTAATTTTTAATTATGGATTTTGTTCCGAATAATTTTATTTTCTTCCCTGATTTCTATCCCCCACCCTGTCCTTTTTCTTACCATAACCCCTCAAATCATTCTTGATTATCCTCAGCCACTTTTCTTTTATCTTAATCCTTATTAATCACTTTTTATTGTTTATCCCCCCCCCCCCTTTTTTTCCCCTCCCCCTTTCTTTTCTACGTTTTTTTTCTCCTTTCTGGTGTGATTATTTCTTCTCCCCTTTCTTTTCGATTAATAAGGTTCATTTTTTCTTTTCCTTATAATCTTTTGAAATCACCTTTATGTTATATTTGTTTGGGCTTTTAAAATTTATAGGGAGATTGCTTTTCTATAGGATACTTTGCCTGTCAGAATAAAATTAACAAACATGACCTGTGCCAGTGCTGACTCACACCCCTAGTGGAGTGATTCATTGTCCCTAACCTAACTCTAACCCTAGCCCTTCAGCCTCAGTGGGCTCCTTGCCCTTTTAATACATCCATCATCATCAAAAAGGAAACTCATGCATCTGGAAAGGTTATTAAGTTAATCCATTTTTGTCAACACACTGTCATTGCTTTGTGAAGTTGTCGCTGAGGTTTTAGAACATTATTTCTGACATGTTTTTTAGCTCTTCATTGTTCCTCGGGACCAAGACAAAGGTGGAGAGCAAAAAATGTATTGTTGTACAGCTGACTGCAGGAGTGGAAGAAATCATGTCCACCCTTCAGAGGGGGTAAGGAGAGGGAGCTCATGAGAGGCTTTGGTTCAGATGCAAGACATAGTATGTCAAACTATTTACTTTATGTCTGTCAAACTATTTACTTCATCACTATTTATTTCAAAATTGGGTGCTTATCTCCACTATTCCCCTCACTGCAATGCCCCTGTATGTGGAAGTGTCCGAGCAGGAGAGATACACACTCCTAATAGCAACTCATGATGTCATATCAATAAGATAAGTTAACTCCCAGGCGTATTCATGTTAGCTGGCTGTGTGATTTTCCATTGCATCTAAGGCATTTAGAACTTACTATTGTGTTTTAACTGTGATGTGATGTACAAACAAAGGTGACATGGTTGGTTTTGGCCTGTATTTTGCTCTAACTTTACTGTCTTATCTGTTTAATTCTGGCCCTCATAGGGCTCCATAGATTTCAACCTCCAGCCTTAGTCTGTAGTCTGTTGGTCTTTAGCCTACAGTCATCATGTCAGTTTGATTTAAAAGAAGATCAAGTGAAACGCAGCTGTAAAAAATATGGGCTTACTGCACTCCAAACAGCACTACCAATTTGGGTGTTGTAAGTTATTTTAGTTTGGTTAGAAATCATTGTCTGGCAACAAACCACTTTATTTGCCACATGTGTGTGACAGTCAATTCACTCATTACCAATGAATAGAGGCAGCATCATGGGGGTCTTTTGCAGAGACACTTAATATTCCAGCAGTGCAAACACATCATCATTTCATCTGCCCAGACAAACAGCAAGTATGCAAGAGTTTTGACTGTAAACACGATATAACCAGCATTATGAGATGAGAATCAGAGGCATGCTAATGGCCAAGGGGGATCGATGCCCATGTGGCATTTAGTCAATACCTAACAATGGAACACGTTGAAAACTAAATGCCATAGGAACGCAGTGCTGGTGTTAATTGTCAGATACTTCACTCCTGCTGTATGTTGCGGGCCTAATTAGTTTAAGATGTCTGGAACAGGATAGGAGGCTGAATCAATGTTCTCCAATGAAAAGGATGGAGATACACACTGTGGCATGTTTTTTTGTTTTTTTTGCCCCTTTGATAAATGTATTGATTTCGAAAGTCAGGATGAAAGATATTCTATCTGCTTTGTAGTCAGCAGTTATACAGTAATATCTGTTGCATGTTGTTTATTGTTATTTCTGACCTGTTAACTCAACGGATGCCAAATCACAACATACATGTTTTCATATTCATACGCTTCCAATTGCAGCCTAACATGGGTTTCTGAATGAAAGAAGGCACACTGAACAGTGTGTTTTGCATCTGTTGTCACAATGGGTGGCACTTACTGATAATGTCTATAATCAGGCTATTTAATGCTTTCAGCAGAGTGCAGATATGAAACAGATGGTGGATCTGCAGGCATGCCCTAAACACAAAACTCTCCATATTTTTGAGATCAGCAGTTGGTGGAAGACTGCTGCTTCCAAACACTTTCTCTTATAGAGGCTGTGGAAGCATAGGTGAGATGGGAGGGCTAACTAAGGCGCTGCACTTAATAAATAAATAAAATAAAGATAAATCATTTTTACAGACACACTGGACTAACCAACCATGTACTGTAAAGACCTTGCTTGCATTCACCTATAGAAATGCTGGACGAAATGCAAAGTCTCTGTAACTTTCCATTGAAGGCAAAAGGACTTTTGTTGGCTCTGTAGTTCTTCTTTGGCTAGGGTAATGAAGCCCACTCCCACTTCCTTTCCCTGCTATGCTGCAGTAGAGATTTGATCAGACCCCTACAGTGAATCATGTTCACAGTCCTGTACACACAGTAAACACACATACACAGTCCATCTTCCTCAGGAAAGCCGAGGTTTGGTGCACATCTGAAATCTCTTTACAGGTGCAGGACGAAAGCAAAAGCCATAACAGGAGAAACCCACATTGTCTGATTACCATCATGTTTGGTGAAAATGCTGCTGTGAGCAGTTTGTCAGATGGAGTGCACATTTGGGAGCTGACAAACAGAGAGGAAGCATTCTCCTCGGATGCTCGTTGAGAGGTTATGGCTGCAATCAGAGGCTCTGATGGAAATTGAAATAAAGCGGCCATTTAGGAGCACACACACAATATGGAGCCGTGCAATCATTCACTATGCATGAAGGCTTTTGCTACAACCAGTGTTACTATCTGCAAAGGCCTGTGTGGATTCTTTTCTATTTTTTTCTATTTTGCTTCAGCAGCTTAACATGGAACATAATGTGCCACAGTACTACATTTTAATAGTGTATTCATAGATGTAAGTGTAGCATGACGCTATTAAAGCATAATCTCTGCGTATCCAATCAGTGTAAACACCAGTTAATGTGTAGTGTACACCCTAATAGTGCTGCAATCATTTCTCCTTGGAGCCATCAGGTCAGACAATATGATCTTCAGAGGAAGAGGCAACCTGTCATTGGAAATGTCCTTTAAGTTGATGAGCCGTCATTTACAATGCATCAGAGACAGCCTTGCGGTGGCAATCCCATTCAGCTCTGAGCCCAGCCATTCATGCTTGGGAGAAAGACAAAAAAAAATGTTCTAATTAACATCCCCAGTGACCCGAAAATAAACATTTATTTTCCCATCTTCTGCACACAGTGAAAGATTTTTGACATTGTCCTTTGATAGCTTCCAATTTCCATTTTCATCTGAATTTGCTTCCCCATGTCTCAACCCATAATTTATGCATCAAATTCATGCATAATTAATTTTGAATTTACCACTGTATAAGTATTAAAACACCAAAACAAATTCTGTGATAATGGAGGTGTGTGAGGTCTCCATCGTTTCAAATTAATGCATTCCCTTCCCCCCTTTCTTTCTTTTGTGTCTTTGAAGCAGCAATGAATGATAAAGTAGATGGAAAATATCATAGGAGGACACAGTGATGACTACAACTTACTATTCCAATGACAAAATCCATGTTTGGTAATTTAACATCCATATATTTCTCAGTCAGATAAAACATTAGATGGGCAACCAAATCAAAGAGGAAATTGCTTCCATGTGAGAGTGGTGAGTCTGTATTTTTCTCCCTTTGACATCTTTCTCTCTGTAAAACTTTCCCTCACGCACAGAGTACATATGAAAGAAAGTGATGGAGCCCTTTTATCAACAGGAGTGAATAGCTCATAAATAGCTGCCACTATAACATATTGTGCATGATGAATTACAGACACATTCCAACCTGTTTCAGAGCGTGCAAATCTGTCACTGGGGACATGTTTATCTAAGTATACAGTTATATTCCATTGACATCAATTGCAGATCTTTTTTAAAAAAAAATCAGATTGACGGATTTCAGCACGAGACAGTGTGACAGTCAGTAAGTGCTTGAAGAGAGATGCTCAGCAGGAATGTAATTCCATGTGAAGGTGAGGTAAAGGCTTTAATCATGTCATATCTGGATATTCAGTGTGCTTTACAGAATATCATCAGGCCGAGTGTGCCGAAATATTACAAGTGCTGCAAAGCCATTAGCACAATCCCTGTCTCACTTTCATGGATTAAATAGTCCCACTACAGTATATCCTGTCTCTGCTCCAACTGCATTTCCTATTCACGACAGAAATGGGTCTAATAGGTGAAACTAATAACATGCCATTTGACGACTGCTTTTCCCCAAAGTACCATACAGCATCATGAGTGCATATATTTTCAGTGCAGGTGGCCAAGTGAAAACTGAACCCCTGATGTTGGTATTCTTAAAATGGCACTCTGACCTATTATTCCAGCTAAACTATGAGATTTTGAATCTCTGTATCTTCCATTATTAAAGAAACTGAGATATGTTGAGATGTGCTCATCTTCGCATAAACCTTCAACAACCTTCTATTAAAAAAATCGTATCCAGCAAGTATTTCATCCAAAATGTTGCAGTTCTGACATCAGAAAGATGTGGGAGGAGGGCGTTTCAGATGCTGTTCAACCATTCAACAAGCTCTTCAGTTGAGGCGCACTTAAGGCCATGTTCAGACAGACATTAGAACTGTGTGAGCAAAGGCAACCCCATCATTAATGAGGCCACTGTGATGGCACAGCACTGGTGCCAAAGCAGAGGGCACAGGCCAAAACATGCAGGGTCGTCCAGCACAAATGCAGAGCCTGGCTCAACCTTTGCAGCAACACAACTTTACCTGCAACACACGGCATTAGTCAATCAAACATGTCCAAGCTCACATCCTGGTAGATTACTTTGTAAGGTGAACAGTGTGATTGCACTGTTTATCTTGGAGGCAAAGGATAAAATGATTGTCACTGTGATTATATTCCAGATTTGGAAAATCCTGTCAGTATAGTAAAGCACTGTGCAGCATTTTGGTGCCTGATAAGACCGTAAATCTATTACTCCAACCAGCCTTGACCGTTTTTTATCATCGCACAAGAACATGAAGCAATAACAATGTCAAGTTCTTATGTTTTTTTAATGCAGTTCTGTTTTCCGTCTGATCTTTCAGCTGAACACCAGTCCAGTTGTACTGGCTTCCTCCCTCTCCCTGTATTGCGTTCAACTCACACTCCTTGCCCCCTGGAGGGCATATAGTCCAAAAGGCTTCTGTCTATGCTTCAAGGTTTGTCTAACTACTTACACGTTCTGCCCCGCTGACACAACCAGATGATGAAGTTCATGTCTTGTGGGACCCTCATGGCCACGCACATGTGGAAGTGTAATTTGAGCTGGAGGGGACGTGGCTGTTGGTGAGTCTGGCCGATGACGAATAAATTCAGTTGAGTCAGACACACTTAACATCAAGGAATTGACCATTTATAGCAAATGGTTATAGATGAAAATGTAAGCATCAAAGTAGCAGCACGGATGCTATAAGAAGTACTTATAGTATAATGTTAATTTATGTAAGGTCATCTTACATGCATACATTAAATGTCAGCCTCACAGCACAGGTAGTACTGGTTAGATAAATCCCTCTGGGATTTAATTTGATTGCCACAACTGAAGGGTACAAGCCTTACCTGAACCCTTTGTTGCTTGATTTACTTTGTGCAGTATCTCCAGCTGTCCATCGTGGCATCGCGTGCACATCCTCCACTTGTGCTGCCATCTTACACTGAGCTCAGTGTTGATCTGTCAGTAAGCCAGTTAATGTGATGCATGAATGAAAGAGCTGATGCCAGTCAGCTAAACAGGCCCAACATCTGTCCTGAATGAATGCTATGTCACATACCCAAAGTTTCTCCTGGCACTGTAGAAGGTAGCTTTCTTTGTTCCATTAATGTTTCCTGTGTCACCCAAAAGCGAACACTGGTCTCAGCCTGCTCACTCCTATTGGCATCAGATGACTATAACTGACTCCAGAGTGACTTGTGAACAACGCAATCAATGGGAATTCATCATTTAAATTCCTTCAATGCTGAAGTCTACAGTACTTATATTAGAGCAAATACCAGATATAAAGGTGCTTTTTTAATATTTGGTTTGCATGAAAGGGCTAACCCCTCAGAATCTATTACACATGACCCTATATGGAATATATAGTAATGCCTCAGGGATAAACAGAAAATGGTTAATATTCTAAGCAGGGCAGGAAAATTATGCCTGATGAGGAAAAGGAAGTAACTTGGACTTAAATTAGAGCAGTCATGTGTCAACACAGCAATTAACAAGGCCCTCGCCGCCTATAGCTTTAATGGAGTGGGAGATTTATCAGGCGTATTAACAGCTTAAATCTTCCACACCGGGGCCAAAGCTCTGTGTCAATCAACACTCTCTATGTGCCTCCTATCATCTCCGGTCACTTGGCTGTCTCTCTGCAACAGTTTTTCCTTCTGGCATTAAATCTTAAATGTCATAACATTAGATTTTCAGAGGAGATAGCTGGGAGTGATGTGTCTCGATCAAAACTGCTGTTCCCACAATGAAATGTTGTTTGGTAGTAATGGTGGTGCCCTTTTGTCGAGTCTGTCATCTGCTAACCAGGAAAAAAAAATGGATAGCAGGTAGACTGGTAGACCATGGCAATTTAAGGACAACACACAATGTAAGCCAGAGGACAGCAACACAAGTGAATCTCTCTTTGGCTCCATGTCCTTGTAGAGTAGGGGTGGCCAGACTATGGCGTGTGGTCTGTAGGTTATTTTAAATTCAAAATTAGAAAAATTGGCCCCCTTATAGGTGTCACTGTCACCATATCAGCCTGGTCGACACCTGTTGCCGCCGGGCTATAGCAGTCTCCTGTTTCTGCCAAGCAGCCATTTTGTCCAGTTCCTGTGCTACATTGCTCACTAGTTCCTGTGTCACAGCTTCCTGTTTCCCTGGCTCCCCTATCAGCAGCCCTCTTGTCGGCTTCCAACAACCCCAACCTCCCAGGTGGTTGTGTCCATACCCTGGCATCTGGTCAATTTCCTGAGTGGCTCCAGCCCCAGGCTGGATTCTGCTTGAGGTTTTTGACACTGCCTCTGTCCTCAGTCCAGTAGTTTTACTTGTCCCTCATTAGACGTTCCTTCCTAGTGTATTTAAAGTCTGTGTTTTTGCCAGTTTGTCTTTGTACCATGTGACAAGCTTGCCATCCCCTTTCCTAGTGTTAAGTCATTGTGATCACCTCGTGCTTTTGGATGTTTGCTTTGTGTATCTGAACCTTATGTTTTTTTAGATTTTTTGATTCTCACCTTTCTCCCAGTTGGATTTGTTTGCCTGTTTGGAATGAACCGAATGTTATCCGGTTTTGACCATTGCCCACCTCATCCCCTCCTTCTTCTTGCTCATCTGTTAACCTGCTTGTACAGCCATCACAAAGGCCCTGTTCAGACTGCCAGTCCAAATCAGTTTTTTGGCAAATCCAGATTGTATCCAGATTGAGTTTAGAAAGTCTGGACAAAAAGAATAAAAAAGAAATGAAATGCTTGTGTGCATGATATGATTTTTGCTAATCAGATCCAAGCCACATTTGGAGGTGGACTTACTGTAAATGCTGGCTCTAGTCCCTCAAATGGGATTTCAAAACGTCCTGTGTCACAATGGGACGAACACAGATGAAGTCAAATTTAGAGTGATGGTAGTGCATCAGAGAAGCTAAACAGAATCTAATATTGGAATGTATATCAGCCTCCACCATCGCTGAGTTTCTCTGCTGCCACAGTGACTTGACAGCACGATTGTTTGGAAGGTGAGATGATGTATAACCATTTTCTTCTTTCCGCCTTAGGAAGCTGCGTCACCATTGTCCCTTCTTACTGACGCCTACGTGTTACCACAGAAACCTTTGCAGATAGGGTGGTAATGTCAAAGACAAATCCAATCTGATTTTGTGCAAATAACAATGCTAACAGAAAGATGGCTTCATCAGCGAGAGTTTCTGAACCCAGAAATGCACAACACATGGGTGTAGTCTACCACTTAGATGTGTGCCAGGGCTGTTGCTGGACAGTTCTGGAGTGTTTTTGTTCTCTGAGATCTGATATTGACCAGTTTTTGAAAGAAAAGGAAGGGCCACAGCCTTGTTGAACAGAGCAACCCTGAGCGGTTGGCAGACCTCGCTATTTTAGTTGAACACACTTGCCATCCAAACACATTGAACAAAAGCTTGCAAGGAAAAGGAGGGCTTGTATCACAAAAATATCTGCACCTGAAATCATTTGTTGTGAAGCTTGCACTTTTTCAGAGGTAAATCAGAGAGCAGAGCAGCACATCTCCCAACTCCTGCTTCTCAAAGCTCAAGAATTCTGTGAAAATGGGGGGCAATCAGTGATTACAAAATTTAACCAGTGCTTTTAACATTTCACTGCCATTGAGATGGAAAGTAACCTGTTCTCAAAACCCTTCTAGAATACATTTCTACACGTCCTGTTTGTGCAGCTGTCCTCGCTGAGAGCTCCATTTGGCTCTCCATACACATGTGAGCAAACATTTTCTCTTCTGAAGAGAAGACTGAGCTCTGCTATGTCACCAGGCTTGTGTAACAGAGGTGCCAGGCCATCAAGTAATGGTAATAATTACCTATAATCAGCCATCCTCTGTTTTACTAACGCGGCCTAGAGAGAGCTTTACACTTATGGCGTTTTTCACAGTACAGTAAAACAAAATGCTGTAAACGTCAACTTAAAAAGACATCAAGCTGCCAACATACTGTATGATCTGCAGTACTGACAGCACTCACAGATAAAACTAACTCTGCTCCCAGTATACATATTTCATACTCAGAAATATAGCTACATTATTCTTTAGAGAAAAATTCATGTTCACTGTATAGAATATCCTTTTCATTGTCTCAGCAGATGAGCCAAATAGTCACCAAACAGAGAAAAACAGCCGAGTGAGTTTGGCAGAAAGGGGGAGAGATAAGTGTATAAAAGCCAGACAGTGAAGACGCAGCAGTTGTAGCTCCAGCAGGCAGATTTAAGGCTGGAGAAGGAATAACTTGTAATACAACTGCTCTTATTGTGGCCTTTGACTACCATGAAGATGAACAGACAGAGGTCAACTTATATTAGACGAGGGAGAAAACGTCGGCAGATTTTCTCCCAACAATGTCTGGGGGAAAGAGCTGATGGGACCGAGCCTGGGAAATGAAAGATTGGGACTTTTTCACGGACCTTTATCATTATAATGAGCCAGAATGGACCAGGGGCAAGCATTGCAGTGTGATAATGTGCATGTTAGCAGCAGGTATGGAAAGATAGAGCAGCGAGCAGAGAGGGAGAGAAGAAGGGGGAGTTTTATTTCCTTCAGTGTTTCATTACCGTCTATTTCCCATTAATACAAGCATCTCCGGAGTCAGCAAACAGCGCAGGATAAATGGAAATGAAAGCCGAGCATCTCGCCATGCTTTGGCTGCATCAGCGTGGTGCGTTTAGTCGTGCACACAAGCTGCCATCACAGACAGCGGGAGCCGTCTGCGGCCAGCTTTTCGCTAAAACAGCGGGTGTTCGTCATTTGTTTGGCTAGATTACATGGTGGGTGATCTCGTTTGGGAAGTTTTATTCTTTGTTTCACGCCGGATGGGTGGGCAATGTTTGGAGGGAAATGAAGGAAGATGAACAAGTGTGAGAAATAAATGCAAAAAGTAAACAGTAAGGGTTGAAGAATGAATGAAGCTGAGAAAAAAATGCCAAATGAGGTGCAAATATATGTCACCTTTCACTTAGAACACTAAAATAAAACATGAAATTCCATCCATCCATTATCTATACCGCCTATCCCTTTCGGGGTTGCGGGGGGCTGGAGCCTATCCCAGCTACAATGGGCGAGAGGCGGGGTACACCCTGAACCGGTCGCCAGCCGATTGCAGGGCCACATGCAAGGACAAACAACCATTCACACTCACACTCAAGGACAATTTAGAGTCATCAATTAACCTAATGAGCATGTCTTTGGTCTGTGGGAGGAAGCCGGAGAGAACCCACGCATGCACGGGAAGAACATGCAAACTTCACACAGAAAGGCCCCGTCTGACCCGGGGATCGAACCAGCAACCTTCTTGCTGTAAGGCACGCGCACTACCTGCTGCGCCACCGTGCAGCCCAAAACATGAAATTATGAACCTTAAAATAAACCAATTAAACCAAGGCTCCTGGGATGATGTTAGATCTTTCTGTGTGCTCAAAGTGCTCAGACTTTAAATTAAGAGATAAACGTTCTATCATTTTAAAAGGATGTTTTCATCAGCATACAAAAATAATAATAAATGAAAAACGAAGTGAACGAGAGCTTTGAAAGAGTTTCAGGGGAAAGAGAGAGGAATACAAAATGCACAGAAGGATCATAATTAGGGGGGAAAAAGCTTCAAATGTCGGTTCCGCTAGCTTAGACTTCTCCCTCCACCACGTCATGCAATCTGCCTTTCTAATTCCCCTAAGCCCCCCAGGCCAATTTTCTGCTATGCTAGCACTATCCTTCCAAGGAAATGCTTATGTTAATACGGTGGATAAAATACTCTCAGCAATTAAGCAATTAATGTGTCTGAAATTTACTGTTGTTGTTTACTGCCTTTAAATATTGGCATTTTCACGCCTCCCCGACCAATTCAGAGATGGAATAAACAAGGAAAATGACTTTTTTTGTTCATGTTTTGAAGAATTTGTGATTGGATGAATGGTCTCCTGGGTGCAGAAAAAATACAAGACTATACAAATGCAAAGGAATATAGGGAATTCTATTAAGAAATGTTGTCTTCACATTTGTGGCCTTTGCTAACATTTGATTTAATGGCACTGTGTAGCACGTGAGCACATTGGTGCCACACCTTGAACAAAGTGATGAATGGACAGGTCACTCTTTCATCTCTCACCTCTCAGTTTCACAGGTTACCATTGTACCATTGATAGTGAGTCACCAGCATTCACAAGGTACATTTTGCTCGGTTTGTGTGTTAAATATTTTTATGCAAGCCTCTTATGCGTATGTCATTGAAATTACTAACAGACTAATATCAGTAAGTTAGCTAAACTGTGGTAATACCCTAGCTTAATTAACTCTGCGCCTGTTAGCCGATGTTATGTAATATATGCAGTTTTTTATATGATGACCAGGCGTTACTAAGATTAGCAACAGCAGGGCATCAGACAAATGAGATTTCAGCCCATGTGTTGTTCTTTATCACCAATTATTTCTCTTTTAATTTGTTTTGGTGGATATTTTAATTTGTCTCGCCTTGAGCCGCATAAAGTATGCTTATAATCATCTATGGGTAGCGTTTGGAGACCAACAGCAAATAATAATAATAAATGCACACATTTGGAAAAATCAGCCAGTGGCTATTCTCTGAAGCGTGTTCTTTCATTTGGGCAGACATTTCTTCATAAAAGGTCATATGATGTAGATTGGTTTGGTTTCAGTGTGTATCTCCATGCATCTCCCATAGGCTTCAACAGAACTGGTACTAAAGTCTGGCACCAAGCAGAGCATTACAACGTTGGTATCATGACATAATGACCCTTTCTTCTTTTATAGTTTCCTTGTTGTTTGCCATAGACATATATAGGCCTCCAGGAGATGACATATTCAGGCCTGTGAGATGTGTCTCTGCCGATCAAATAGTAGAAAATGTCAAAACTAAACTACTACCTACCATTGAGTGTACCTCTTTTCTTCCCTAGGCACTGGATTGTCAGTGGAATTGTTCACAGGAGCGTGCGTACAGTGGTTCTGAGTGGTGGTCTTGATGGAGAGGGACAAACATAGGAGGTGCCAGGTGCCGGATGCTTCATAAGCCTAAACGGTGATAGCGCTCAGTGGAACAACTATTCATCTCGACAATCATTGAGAGAAGCTTCTTCTCCCTGTCCAGGTTGTGCTGGGTCTGGGATTCTCGCCATTCATTTTGCTGGCGCTGCATTCTCATCAACAGTTCATAGCTGATGACGTGATTGATGGTGCATTAATGTTTACACAGTATAATCCGACTTTTTCACTGTGGACTCAAGCAATTCTTATTCTAAGGCAGACGAGCTGTTGAAAAGAAATACTAAAGAGATCAGAATTGCTCTAAGGATGTCCAAATTGAGTCAAACGGGGTAATATAGTGACTCATTACACAATCATCCATTTATTCACTTATATTCATCTGAATCTGTCTCCTAACGGCTGTTAGGATGAATAAACATACAGTACTTGGTACGTACTGGTGGGAGACTTGTTTGACAGTGCAAACACAGCCTCGCTAAATATTCATAATGTTGAAAAGTAAGTGTGTTTCTCCTTCTGATTGGAAATGTGGGCATTTCTTTTGTGCATGTCTCTCTTCCCCAACCACACACAGAGTTGACCCTAAACAGGCAAGACTGAGACACATTCCAAATGGCCTGTACACATGTACAAAACATGCTCCAAAAACCCAAATGTGTGGCACATCCCACACGTCTTCATCAGAAAATGCTCCATTCGGTCACTTATTTACGCATCTGATCCTGTAACCAGGAAGGATGTATGATAACATTAGCAGCTTAACACCTTTTTAAAAAGTTGTTAGCAAACAGACAAATTAGACAACAGTTCCCTATTTGCACATCCAGCTAACACAGAGCAAACCTAGCATTCATTTGGAGTCGTGTTTCTGACCACAATAGCAGTAAGTGAAGCATTTACTCTTCTGGCTTTGCCTTGGTCTTCTACCTCCTGAGGGAGGTATCAGCAGCAGCTGATTTCTTCACTATGTTCACCAGCTAGTGTCTAAGTGTTTGTCTGTTGTTTGTCATTGAGGTTTTTTTTGCTGAAAACAGCATCCTGCTGTGACTGTAAATAATGTTGTTGAGAGCAGTGGGACTGAACTAAAATAGTAAAGAAGTACAAGGCGCTAAATCGCACTGTAGACCTGACAGGAAGCGCAGATCTGGGTGATAATTGCCTGTTGGTTGTTCACCACAGGCAGCTTATTTCACATTTCCCATTTTATCCATTGTTAGTCTTGTTTAATTAAAAGGGTAACTAAAAGGATAAAGAAAATGCTGAAAGAGGATAAGCACCAGTCAATGAGACTGATTCATAATCTGTAAAGAAAAGCCGGAGATACCAATGAGGAGGCTGAGGTCATATCGTTTGTATTTTTTCAGAGAATTTGATCATTTCAATTCAATTCAATATGCCTTTATTCATCCTGCGAGGGGAAATTCCAAATTTTACAGACCTGTGAGTGGAGCTACCACTCTATGACTGAAATGTATATGTGGAGGCTATTTTACAGGCTAATTCCAGTATTTTTGTACGCTATATTTATTATATATATCCAAAAAAAAACAAAAAAAACAACAACTTGGAAACCAAACACTCAGACTTGGTTGTTTCCCAACGGACTTTCTTTCTGGTGTCTGGACAAACCATTCTAATGAAGAGAACTTGGACTCCCTTGACCTCAGCATTTCTAACATCCAGGCCATATGGTCTATGGTCTAACATCCAAGGCCTTACAGTCTATAAAACATTAGTAAAAGGTAAAGAGTTTACTGTATAAAGCCTGTATAAACCAACTTAAATTAATAAGTGAAAAGCTATCACAATTCAGTTTGTATCTGAGCCACGTGTGATTTTGATTAGATCCACATGCAAATGATTATTTGCTGTATGTAATCATAGATGCCTGTTGATTGGCTGCACACTGCCTTTAAGGCTTGTTTTTAATGTGCCCAGATGCATCTCAGACCACCTACAGAGATGCTTTGAATGATTACATCTGAAATACGTCTGCAGCACATTTACACCTTAATTTAATGGATTTTTGCATAAAATTCTGATTACAGCTGAATCACCACCAGAAGTTTAAAGTAATATTGTATTTTATTTTATTTTTAAAAGTCAAGGCTTGTTATTAATGTAACAAAGCTTGAGTGTAGCAACAGCTAGGACAGAGATAAACTGATGGAGGAGGAGAGAAGGGGTGAGGATGAAAGACTGGCAGCTGGAGAGAGGATGAGAGAGACACAGGGAAAGAGGGAGACTATTGCTCATCATAATACAACCCAACCTGGGCTGAGGAAAGGCCTAGAAAATTACAGAGGCTCCTAAGTGCACTTTTTGATGCTGAAAGAGCAGGTAAGGCTCTTTGAAACCAGCCCATCAGTGCTTTTTTCATGCCGTATTTCCGGGCCATACAGACATGGGTAAATAACACCTGCAGCACTCAGCATCAGCATGAGCCAACGTACAAACACTCCTCAACATTAGACAGGTATGCTGGCTGTTTTTTTTATGTGTGTGTGTGTGTGTGTGTGTGTGTGTGTGTGTGTGTGTGTGTGTGTGTGTGTGTGTGTGTGTGTGTGTGTGTGTGTGTGTGTGTGTGTGTGTGTGTGTGTGTGTGTGTGCACGCGCGCGTGCGTGTGTGTGTGCTTGTTGACATGTGCAATGCTTTATTTCTTTCCCACCAGAGAGGTAAGCTCAAACACTATGTTGCTGTCATTTCTTGCCCTCACGTCTTTCTTCCCCAATCCAGCTTCACATCAAAATGTGAAATAGCTACATTGGTCCAAAGTGTAAAATGTAACACAATAACAGAAAAAAATGCGTGATATTTCCTTTTTTTCCTGCCTGTTCTTTTCTATTGCCCTGCATCCACGTCACATGACTCTGTCAAGCTTCTGTGTGAGAAAACCAGTCTCTTTCATCTTCAGTGGAAAAGGGAATATTTAAGTTTAAAGCAAAACTTAACTCTGTGTGACATGTTGCACTTGATCTGCTGTTAATAAGACATTAATTTATTTAGTAGCCCACATGACAGTACTGCAACACACCAGGACAATGGAACATTTTTTATTATATCAGCCACCATTGCTATGGAGAAAGAGCTGTCATTTCTTTCAAACTGATTAATTTAGTGTACAGCGTTAAATGAGCGTGATCGCATTTATGTGGCCCCAGAGCTAGATTTGATGCAGATTGGGTTGAGGAGGCAAGGTATGAAGTTCCATGGCAAATAATGCAAAAATGAATAGAGGAAAAAGAAGAAAAAAAAATGAAATTAACATACATATGAACCCACACAAGAAGGTTACTTATTCATGTACAATACTTCAGAGTGGATATAAAATATATGAAACTGTTTCAGTTAATAATTTATTGTCTTCAGATGTGACGTTGTTTGAAGATATATGCTTAGATCAGTTTGAATGTAACATGAGATGGAAAATTCTTCAAATATTTATTTGATGAGTGTAAAATTTGGGTAATATAATGGTCAGATTAATTACATATTATTCATTGCTGGAGAGATTAGGATTGTTAAATATAAATAACAAATCTTATTTTTTAAGTAAAGTATCTTTACCAAAATATGTTTTACAGATGCAACTGAAAATCAGTGATTACAGCGAGTGAGATTACAGCCGACCAGCAGCAATTTGATATGGAATGAAGCCCGTCCATGGCAGACAACCTGAAACAGGAGTGGAATGAGTCCACCCACAACACACTTCCCTGATAACCATAACCCTAAATGCAAATTGCACATTTGCATCAGATCTTGTACCATGGCGGCACAAACTGGATCATGCTCATTTCATTTTACACACAAAATCAATCAGTGTGAAATAAATTATGTTTTGGAAAAGGAAAAGTGGACTGGCTTTGTCTCCATAGAAACAGTGGCTAAGAATCATGGGTAATCAAGCCTTCTGCTATTCAGAAGTGAAAAAGAAAACATTCACAGAATCAAACAATGAGAATTGATGACCGTAAGAATTGTGTTGTTGAATTATCAAGGACTTTTCATGTTGTTGTGATGAGAAATGTTGAGGATATTGAGGCTTTGTTTTAATGACATCAGAGTCATTAAAAGAAAGCCTGAAGTTCGACTGCAATGCAGTCTGTCGGAAGATCATCATCACTGGGATGCTCAAAGAACTCCATGTTCAGATTGTGAAGCCCGTTTGACGTTCTAAAACCTTTGTTTTCTATTGACAGAAAATCGTACATCAAAATATTGCTTTGTCCACTGAGAGTGAAAACGATTTGAAAAAGTGGAAAAGCCCTTTCTTTTGACAAAACTTGTCATGTGACTTGCATGCAGGACAATTGAAAAGAATAGGCAGAAAAATGTGGAAGTATCTCACAATTTTAGAGCTGTTATTGTGAAACTAATAGATTTTGTGCTGTGGACCGGTGTGACTAATATACACATTGTGATGTGAGACTTGAGTGAGATGTGGCTTCCCCTCTTTGTTTTTCTCTGCCCTTTCACCCAGTTTGGGTTCACTTCACCTTTCCAGCCAGAACCATCATTATCCTTCCTCAACCCTTTTCTGACGCGTTCACCTTACCTTTCTTTACTGGACCTCCCTGCCTTGCTCAACAAGGCTGCACATGCTATCTACCTAGCCAGCTAACTGGTTAGGTGTGGATTCACACCTATCACCTATCACTCTTCATCAGGGAAGAGACAGCTTTAACGGCAGCAGCAAATCAGTTGTTTTTACAGGATTTGGTTTATATAATTTGAAACCATTCATTTACTGCAAAATACATGAACATTCAACTGAGAACCATAACCAGCTTGTGTTAGCTGAGAAGACGGAAACATTACAGTTTTTAGTGGAAGCATAATTAATGTTCACAACCTGGAGCTCCAGCCTGAAAATGGGATCTGTGCAGTATAAAACATGATTAAATATGCATCTGACACACTGAAACGACAGATGTAGCCTTTTTTTGCACACCTTGTTCTCGAGTTACTTAAATGCTATAATCCCATTAAAAGATTGCAATTAATGTAAACATCAAGGGAGTACTTAACTTCATTTTGCTAAGGAAGGTGGACCAATTTCTCTCAGAAAGATGATGATTAAAAAAAGAGATACGATATTGCCTACATCTTTCCACTGTAGCAGTTTGAGCCAGTTTTACAGACTGACAGGAAGTGCTAAGCTTTCATCTAATAAACCATCTCTGGCCAAGTATAAATAGTGCACACACTGCAGAAAACACTTAACTGACAGTTAGCAGAGTTTCATTCTGTCAGCCTATGGAAGATGTGTCTCTGTATTAATTAGCCCCAGCGAAATAAATAAATAAATAAATCCATCTGAATGTCACAAACGGTTGTTGTGAGCTAAACTGAAGTTAAAATGAAAAGCTGAGAAAAAACTTTTGTTGAAACCTTATGACTCTAAATTACAGATAGTGCAGAGTCGACACTTTCCACATCCACATGACAAGCATTCTGTCAACTCAATGACCGACATCAGTGTCAAATCTAAATGATAAATGCTCACATTGTGAACCCTCTGTGTGTGTGTGTGTGTGTGTGTGTGTGTGTGTGTGTGTGTGTGTGTGTGTGTGTGTGTGTGTGTGTGTGTGTGTGTGCACGCGCACATGTGGGCTGGTGTGTAGGACAGGGGATACCCTTATTGAGCCACTTGCCCGTCAACATCTGCGCACTTACCTGCGTGTCATTGGACCTAATGCAGCCAGTCTACAACAAACAAGTTAAAACTGGTGTCTTTTTTTGATTTTCTTGTCCTATAACCTAAAATGAGCCTTGTAGTTGAAGTGATGACCAGGAAAAATATGAAACACTGGCCTCACTGACTTGTTCATCTCATGTTGTATTAATTCCAATGATGTATTCCATGTCCATTCGAATGGACATCAAATTCCCAACTCATCTCCCTTTGTCTCCAATGATGGGTGAATCATCTACCCTGAGCAGTCCATTCACTTTTTCCTCTGTCACTCTGTTGACCACCAGGTGAAACAGTGTCCCACTGTGAAATGCTGGAGATGAGGTCATCTGAGCCACAAAGCGGAGGCATGCACAATGGAGGGTCTGTGCAGCCTGTGTGGGGAATATGACAACACATTCTTCAGGTGCCCTGCTTCCTATATTAATAAGGAGCCCAGCACCAACCTGCCCCCCAGCGTGCCCCTCAGCAGCAGCCTGGTCTGCAGCCAGCCAGCAATCCACCAGTAGGGAACATGTCCCCCATCTCCAGCTTCTCATCCTCCAGCATGAGCTACAGCAAAATTATCAGCCGGCATCTGAGGAGCAACTTCTTACAATGGAGCTGCAGACATCAACTTCTCTGCTTGATGATGTCCCCTCTCTGTCAGGTGGGGGCAGCTGAAGTGGCAATAGCCCTGAAGAACTTGATACATACAGTGATGTTGAGGATGGTGAAGGTGGAGTGCGAGCTCCAGCTTGAGCTCTGACTTTAGTCCCTCCACATTCACAGCAGGCCAGAGAGCCGGCAGCACTCCACTTCCTTCACCCTCTGAAGCAAAATCAGCTCCATCTGAGAGTAATTAGGTCCCTTCTCCCTGCTCCAGAGTCCTCTGCCCTTTCCATGGTGAGTGTCAGAAAAAAAACACACTTTGAAGTCACTAAAAAGAAGAGATGAGCTCAGTTTACAACTAATCAAAAAGGAAAACATCTAGATGACAAACCATCTCCATAGAGTCGACACTCCCCCTAATCTTTAGTATGAGCTTCCAAAAATATGCCACCTGGAATGCTCGCAGTGATCAGTCAATTGCATTCAGACAACAGAAAATTTAATGAACGCTGACTTTGATCATGTGTGCCGAAGAACTCATACTGAAAATGAAAGAAGACGTTGATAAAGTGATTAAATTATGTTAAAAAGGGAAATGTGTGCCACCGATTGGTGAAAACAGCGCTGATGGTATCTGTGTTCTTTTTAAAACACATGGTGATATAATTAGGGGAGACAAAAATCAAAGCAGACTGCTCATGGTAGACAGTTTGGGGATGAAACATACTGTATTATTAATGTTCACAGTGCTCTAGATGCTCAAAATGTGAACTAGCTACAGTGGTCCACAGCACACGATATATTCTTAATAACAGCTCTAAAACTGCGAGATGCTTTTTTTTTTTTTCTTTTCTTGCCTGTTCTGTTCTATTGTCTTCGTGTGAGCTATATTGTTATAAAATATTTTTCAAGTTCACCAGAAAATAGTTTACATGCAACGTTTTTTAATTGGTGCTATAGTCACTGCTGGGCTCTTCTATCACTGACTCCATGGAGCTTGCACAGCGTTTGAAGCATCTCTGTGTTGTGTAGTTATCTGGGACTTAGTCTTATGTACATGTTTGATGATGTTCTTTCAATAAAAGAAATGCGATTTCAGAGTGCCAAGTTGGCCTCTAATTTAATACAAAAAGTCATCAATTTGAAATAAATTATAGTTTTGCAACAGGAGCGGCGAAGGAGAACAGTTTTGTCTCCATAGCAACAGTGGCTGAGGATCATGGGTAATTTAGCCTTCTGCTATCCTGAACTGAAAAACAAAACTTAACTTCTCAGGATTGAAGGAGAAATAATGGAAAGTGATGGTCATAACTGTAACCCATCATGCTGTTGAATTATCAAGGACCTTTTAGAATGTTGAGGACATCAGGACAAGAAAACCTTAATATGGACAGAAATGTGCCTAGTCTAGACTTTGAAGCCAAATAAAATGCATTTTTCACTCAGAATGATTTTTTTTTTCAGAGACAGAAACAGAAATGACAGAAACACAGCACAATCGAAAACAATAGGCAGAGAAAGCCCCTCATTTGCACCTGCTCTCATTAAGATGGGAGCTGTATCCGGATACGTTATCGATGAATTGATAAAAAGATGTTGCCTTTGCATTTACGGCTAATATTTTTAATGTGTTCTCATTATCCTCACTGAGATTAGCTCTATGTCCTCCAGAGCAAAATCTGCAGGTGGTGGCAAATCAGTCCCAGACTCCCTTAAAAAGTCATGGAATTCTTGTGTTATGGGAAACTTTGGGAAACTCACTTTCACTTGTTCCTTTCTTAATATAAAAAAATACAGTGTCTGTGTGTCCTGGTGTGTTGCAGTACCAGTGTGTGGGCTTCTCTGTGACTTGATGAATGACATGCCTTGTTAACAGCTGATCAGCTGCATAGACAAGTGCAATGCACACTCTCATATCTTACTGTATATCATTCATCTACCACCCCAATTGTTTTCATTTTTCATGCCATGCTGTTGAATAAAGTATCTTTTGGTGCTTGTTGGGTGGTTGTGGCTCAGGGGGTAGAGCGGTTGTTTCCCCATCAGAAAGTCGGCTGTTTGATCCCTGGCCCCTGCATTCTACATGTCGAACTATCAAGATACAGAACCTCTAATTGCTCCCGATGCTGTACCATCAGTGTGTGCATGTGAATGATCATTGCTGATTGCTATTGATGAGCATCATCACTGATCAGCATTGATGAGGTCAAGCAGATGGGATCACATTCCGATCATGACACATTTGCGCCTTGCATTCACGTGCATTTTTCCTTATCTGGATAACATGTCCGGACACAGAGAAGAGATAATCAGAGATTAATACCAACTGTAAATGGGGTCAAAATGTAAGAAGCTCTCAATTTTAGGGCTTTTATTGTGAAATACATTTTGCACTGTGGACCAGTGTAGCTAGAACACATTTTGAAGTGAGAATGGGTTGAAAAGCCAGCTATGTAAAGACTTAAAGACTTACTAGTGGGATGATGATGGGATGGGAAGGATATAGTATTATTTTATGTTATGATTTTAATACAGTAACTGAAGAAAATGACTCATCGAGACTATTTTCAAACTGAGATCAGAAGGTAAACCTTTAAAAGAAATGTGTAAAGAAGCAAAATGAACTGTTTTGTGTAGAGCTTCAGACAGATATTAAATCATGGGAAATACAAAAAATAGAATAAAAGACAAAGAGAATTAGAATTAAAGAGAATACTGAATATTAGAGAATTAAATATGATACATTAATGAAACAATGCATTCGTTTGAAACAGAAGAAACACCCACAACAGAAGAAGAAACCATGTCAAATTAAACTAATGGATGACTTTAATTCTGAATTAATATACAGCATATATATAAACAATCAGAAAGACACAATAGAGGAAATCTGGTCCATGGTCTTAACTCCGGACATAAACGTTGTGAAAGCATGTTCATTAGATTCAGAAGAAAGCAAGATGGCCGTACTGCACTCTGTGAAAAGATGAAAAGAGAAATTGTTAGACAATTATATGCTCATGCATATAAGGAAGTCACACAGCCACAGTCTCTGTCGACTTCTTTCTAGTCCCTTCGTAAAGCTCATCAATTATACCTCAATTATGGGTGAGATAAGAAAAGAGGAAGTGATACAGGCAATCCAGCACTTAAATACTGAGCAAAGCCCTGGGTCTGATGGTCAGCCCACTATGTTTTACAAGTTAAGGACTGAGGAAGTCTTAAATCTCCTCACCTCAATAATGATGTCTTCATAGTAGCTGTGTGGGGTCTTTTAAATCTTTTTTGTATAAAAAATGACATGATGCTGATGTTGATGATTATAGACATCTAATTCTAATGAATACAGTCCATTAAATATTTGCAAAAATAATTGATTAATTCATTCATTATTAAATCATACATTGCAGTTTTTAATTTTGAACAGAAATTACTGATAAACTGCAAGATTCAGCTTTATCATACAAAGCCTTTGATTACATTTCCAGAGATTACCTGTGGACAGTGATGAAACCTTTTGGCTTTCCTTAAGCCTTTATTCAAATGTTGAGATGTCTCTTAAAACCGTTGCTGTAAAATGAGCCTAAAATACTTATCCCAAGCCTATTCAAAGTAAACTGATAGCTGTTCTTGAACCATTTAGAGTACATGCGTGGTTTTGGTCTCTTTTGACATCAAACACTCTGAAGTTTTATCCCCAGCAGTCTGAATCACTCTAAGTGCCACTGGCATTGAGTAACAGAAGTTTGAACACACTGAAGTAGAAAGTTTCTTTTCCACCTGAATATCTTTTGCAAATAGATGCTTGTGGATGTCTATATCTGGGCCTTATCAGCTTATCAGGAAAACACAACGGGTCCACAGCATGAAGCCCTATCCTAGTCCAAATTCAATAAAAACTGATAATAACATCAAAGAAAATGAATATCTTACATATATATTTTTTCATGATATGTCTAGACCTTCACTAAACAAGGCCATTTACTATATCTATCTCGATAAATATCAGGCCATCTATTCTACCCATACTATCGATACTACCTATCTTTACAGATACTATATTATCATTTCAAACCCTGTGTATAATCCCAGTTTGCACTGAATTCCTCATTTTGGGCACTGAAGCAGCAGTCATCTGCACGATCGTTTTTAATTGGCTCGATCTTCTCACACGAGAAGAGGGGCGGACACTGCCATTCAACACATACTCGTGTTGGCTATTGTCGGCTGTGGAAAAGACATGGAAGAACCTAGTTTGTCTGGTGTGGTGTCAATCAAAGGGTCAGAAAATTAGAACATCTGAGAGCTAATGTGAGATGATAAAACAGCATTCCATAGATTATTACAGCGATCTGGACTAAATATTTGACTGGATTGGATCGACTGGACCTTTGCCAATGTAACAAGGCCATTTTTTTTGTTATGTTATCGATTGCTTGATTACTATGAGACTTTCTCAGTTTTGTAAACATTAGTTTGTTGTTGATGTTGATTGGACCTGTTGTTGTGTTTGTATCTTGAAATGGTTTGCATCAAATCAAATAACAAGAATCTTATTTCCAACAATGCATCACATGAGCACAAACTTTAACGGATCAGTTGTGAACATGATCGGGTGGAGGACTGAACACTGAGATGTGTTCAGAGGTGTTTAAATCAAGTGTTTGTGTTAATGTAAATGATGTGTTAACAGAGTCTTTTGAAGTGGAGAGAGGTGTGGAGCAGGGCTGTTCTCCAAGTACTGCTTTACACAGCTTAGCTATAAGATCCTTAATTAAAAAAAATTACCACTGACAGCCATATTGCTGGTACATGTGTAGGGTGTGTGCACAGCTACAGCTACTGCTCCAGTCAATGATGTCACTTTGCTCAGCTGGAGATGGATCTTCAGTGTAGTCTTTTCCTGTATGGAAAAGCATGTGGAGCTAAACTAAATCATGATCAAGCAGGTTTGTGAGCAGTTTGGATTGGAGGGATGACAGACAAAACGTTAATATTCAAGTTAGACAAGAAGTAAAAATATTGACCACCTGTAACAGAGAATGTGATGAAAGAGACCAGAAGTAAAAACTGGGAAAATAAAGTGATAAAAAAAATTTGGGAAAGTACAAGACACAAGTTAACATTGTGAAGACCTTTCTCCTATCCAAACTCCTTTCGAGCCAACATTCTTTCTTCACCCAATAAATCATAATCATAATCATCATAATCAAGCTAAACAAACAGTGTGTCTACTTAATTTGGGGTGCAGCCAGGGAAGCAACCAAAAGAGACTTAGTGTATAACAGCAAGTGATAAAAGGGTTTAGGAGCGGTACAACTTTGCAAATGATTAAAAATTGCCCTTGTTAAAAATGTGTCTGCTGCCATCTCTAGAAATGCTCTCTGGGTTCGAGATTTCATCATGTGCAAAACAAGAGGCACGGCAAAACAGCCCATATTACAAAGTATTATATGGAGATTTTATTACAGAACACCAGCATCTACAGAAAGACTGGTGTGGTTTAGCTTTCAAAATAAGCTTGACAAAAATGAGTGATTATAAATAAGGGGGTTAATTAGATGTAAAAACTTAAAAAGATAATAAAGGCACAGAGGTGTTAAAAATTTAAATCCTTCAGACAGCATTGAAGATGTTCGGTGGCTTCCATCTGTTAGCAGACGTCCTGTGAGAGCTGGAGTTTTGTGGAGCTGTTACATAACAATGACAAAAAAAAGTCAAATGATTTATTAAAGATGAAACAAAGCAGCACCTCTTAATGGATTGTTACAGAGTGCAAGTGCTCTGGACTCAATTAACCGGCCTTGGTATCATGTTCAGTCTCAGATACAACTCTGTCAGCTATGGACTGCTGGAAGAGAGGATGCTCTAAACACAGAGCGCCATTCCAACTGATAATCAGCATCGTATGTTAAAACAGTGGAAAACCAGATGTTCTATGGTGATACAACAGACTGTCATTGACAGCAACACCATCATCAAAGAAATACTTGCTGATTTCGGGAGGAGGAGAAGCCCACCAATCATAATCAAGCCCAGAGTCTTCCCTGGCACATAGTGGACTTTTGATATCAAAGACATACAGGTGCTCACAGTTTCACTATTATTCATTCACTGTTATTTCTAAGAACTTTATTACAAAGCACTTCATATTATCTTTGACTATAGTATATATTTATTCTGTACGTATTTGAACATACATGTTTCACCATGTAAATTTTAACTTGTGTGCTGAGATGGAACCCTGTTGCATCATTCAGACCACATCAGGAGGTGGTCTGGTTTGCCCTGTGATCAGATCTCAGCCACTGAAAAGAAACCTCAGCTTCTATTTTGTGCTGAAAATCAACCCAAACGCCCTATAAAAATAGTTGAATGGATAGAAAAATGAGAAGGATGCTCCAAACCAAAATCTGACATAAAAAGATACAGTATTATCAGAGAAGAGCAAAAAATTTTTTCTAAAATACTTTATGTCCAAAATCCTCCAGTTCCACTTCAAAAGAAAAAATAAATAAATAAATAAATAAATAAATAAATAAATAAAAACAAAGCTACTCTACAAAATACAGAACCTTAATTTCAACTGATCCTGCCACAATTAACACCCGAGGATTGTCCTTGGTACTCAACTCTTTGTTGTTGTTGTTGTAGGATTGGAAGCAACAAATTAGAAGTTTACATTTTGTATCTTTATTACTATCATTAATTAAAAAGGAAACAAAACATATTTTCCTTGCTATACTCTCATACACACATATGTAGATCTAGAGATCTGATGAAAATCCAAATCAAGATAAAGAACGCTTATAAACCAAGTGTGAATGCAAAGGCTATCACATGTCGTGATCCAGGCAAAGTATCAGGATACACGTCACCTGTCAGTACCAAGTGTATATGAGATATCCAGATATCTGTACAAGAACACACACAAACACTCTCCACTTATAATCCCCTGCACTATGGCCGACCTCTCTTGCGCCTCTCCTCTGGTATTCAGCCATCCATCACCACAGTTCTTTTCCACACCTCGCAGGCTTCCTCTCCTCTTTCCTGCTGACTGACGGGCATCACTCCACTGCCTCAGCACCCCCAAACATCCTCCTTCCTGATGCATGGACAGATGGACAGATGGGTGGATGGATGGCAGGGGCAGAGGAAAGGTGGATTTGCCGCTCTAGCTCTGTGTTGTTATGATATCGAACGCCCGCCTACTCCTGTCATACCAGTGGTGGCAAATAGATTGCCATTACAGTCAGCCACTTCACACGTCTGAATAGCTCTCCTTCATATGCTCTTTTTCTTTTGTGTCCCTTAAGCTCCCCCCTTCCCCTCTCTCACTTCATTTCTCCAGAGTTTCATTTTTCATTTTACCTCTGGCATATAAGCAACACTGGCGTGACGTTAACGATCAATTTAACAATATATATTGAGCACAGTTCCCGAGAGAAATTTGTAATCAAGAAGTGTATCGACCCAGTGCATTATTCTGTAGTTTGCTGTGAATGTTGGAACAAAGTCACATAATAACGCTTGATTATGTGCAGATACATCCCCGCTTTAGTGCTAAAAAAAAAAGGCAACGGTAATACCTGGAATTGAGTTTCTCTGGAGAAAAACAGTGACTCAGAGGGTTAGTCAGTGGGTTGTTTTTTACTTTGACAGGCAGTCTCCTGAAGCTGCGTTTAGTTCAACATAAAATGAACTTCCAGGCTGCTTTGTCCTCATGGTATACCTGATATACTATAAACCAATTGATGAGTTTCCCATTTGACGCTAGGGATGTTTTCCTGTGACAGCAAACACTGACTCAGTGAGTGACAGCTCAGACAGACTGATTGCCAAACTTAGCAGGAAGTCTAGTTTCAGTCACAGAGCTCATTGTGCTCTTATCACTGTCCACTCAGTCCACTCAGTCTGTGTCATACAACTCACATCAAATTGTTAAATCTATGGCCGTAGGGGAAGCCTTGATACGCGTGCAGTATAGACCCACCCCCTGCGATGACCAGCATGATAGGTGTATAATTGAAGTTCAAAGTGGCAGTTCCATGCAACCACACTACAGAGATTAGAAATGTTGACAAACAAATTTGTCTGATGCAATTTTCTAAACCCAGGGTTGTAATAAAGCTAAAATATTTTTCATTTGACCAGACTCATGTTTACCTCAGTCCACAACACCTGGTGCGTTCCTGCATCTGTTTGCCTCCGTTCGTGTTTTTGCATTGACTGAATGAAATGTAAGTACGGCTTCACACACCAACATTCTGTGTTGCCTGTTGGTCCAAAGCTGTCTCTTGAGACTCAAAACTACCTCACAGTAGGCATTTGGAAAAAATTGAACAGAATTCTTCTTCCCGATCAGTTTGGTGCAGAGGTCAACTGTGACTGAGCGATAAAGATTCATGACCAACTTCACGATTGTTGTGTGGAAAATGTGCACAGCATGAAGGCAGCAACGTGTTGTCCTCTGGAGAATAGATACACGGCAATGCCTTACTGCGCCACTCTCCTTCTTTGGAGAGGAAGTTGGAGCAAGAAGGAGGCCAGCTGTGCAGGATGCAGTCAACAGCTGGCAAAAGTGACAGCCACCTTGTGACAGCATGCCAGAGCACCTCTTGATAATCCATTTCAAAGACCCGAGCAAGGCTTGTGACATTCTTGGAAGACGATGAAAATACCACACTGACATCAAAACTCAAGGCCTTCATTTCATTGTTAATACAGATGTGACTGATGTGACACCTGAATCCACACTGCAGAAGCGCTGTTGGCATGCTTTAGTTTGTCAAAGTAAGGACAGGTTTATCATGCAGATTAGACACAGTATCAGTCTCATATTATACATATAGTGACATATTGTTAGACACTCTACTACTATTACTATCATTTTTAGATATTTTGAGATGGACAAGCAGTTTAGTTAGTATCTTGTTGGTACTGTGTATGTAGCGGTGTGTCACAGAGGTTACCCCACCATGTGCTTATCTTAGCTCAGCAATAATTACAATGCTGTCTTGAAAGGGGTCCTTATCTGTTGTGTTTTCTTTTCCATTCCTGTAAAATTAGCCGATAATGCCTATCCAGGGCATAGCGTAGTAAATTGAAAGCTGTTCTCAACAAACCTGTCTGTGCCTCCCTTCAGACTTGACAGGAAAAGAATGCAGACAAAGGCTGCATTCAGCTGTGAAATGTTCAACTTTCCAAAACCAACTTCTAAGTCCTGAGTAATTGTGGTGTTTAAACAGCACACTTTGTGAAATTCTTTCTTGTATGAAAGATTTATGATTATCCTATTAGAACATCCAACTGGCCTCACAGGTCCAATAGATTATGGGAGATATTTACTTAAGATTTGCAGCCTTTTTCAGACACTACACAAATCAAATTGATTGGTTCTTATTCACTAGTGGACTGAACCAAGGTTTTGTGCAGGTAAAATGTAAGAAAAGACGCACAACTGAACACTGTGGTTCATGCAGTATATATTTTAAAGTGTTCACAGGTTAGAGGGACACAATATGGGAACCTGATTTATCACTGCCGGCTGACTGAGAGGGAGAGACACTAACCAGGTCAAAATGGTGCGTGACAGAGAGAAATAAATGGTGATACATGTCTCACAGCAAATTCTAAACATTAGCATTATAAAGTTACCTCCTAAATTGGTCCTGCTCAAACACTGCATGTGTTTTTTTCTGATGCTTCCCGACTCAGAGCATTTCAGTCCAGTGTGACAAGACTGAGGCAGCCAGAAGTATTTAACAATCAGCTAATATTAGCTGCTCTCATTGTTTAAAAAAACGGCATGATGATGATGATGATGATGATGATGATGATGATGATGATGATTGTTATTATTATTATATTTGTATCCATTTACAGCAATAATCTAGTCAAAGATTTTCCAACGTTCTACAAAGTCTCCCACATGGCTTTTTTTGAACTTGTTCAATATCTTATGTTTTTGTTTGACAGCATCAGGGTATTTGATATTTCCTCACTTAAAGCCTCCCTCTTGTGAGATGAATACACCCTTGAATTTTCAAAAAAAAAAAAAAACTTTCATGTATCTTTCAAAAGATATTCCAAGTTCAGCAGCAGAAAACTGTTTTGTGTTTCATTGCTTGCCAGACATGTGCATCAAAACAGGTTAGCATCAGCTCTTGTCTTGCTGGACTTTATGCAAATCAGATCAAACTGTGGCCAGGCTTGTTTTCATCTGTAGTCTTAGTAAATAACTCACTAAACTCAAAAATTAAGGTGACGGCAAAACTTTGTGGCGCTGACAGTAATTTGATTTTCTTCTGTCACAGTTTGCTCTTAGACAAACTCACGGGAATAATAATGCAGCTGTGTCTCCAAAAGATTGTGTTTACATACACTGATTTGAAACAACATGAAATTAATATCACCTAGATTCTGTTTTTTTTTTTTATCAACATGATGAGGAAAGAATGTTGAATTGAATGTGTGTCCGAATGCTTCAACTGCTGTTTCCTACATTATCTGCTGTAGCATCTACAGCATGAATGCATTCGCAGCACTTGGCTAATGTGAGGAAAAAATCAGGATCTTGGTTAAATGTTGAGGAAGTCAACATTGACTTGAAGAAACACAACATCTTTAGGAACATTTAACAGAAACCTAATTTCTCTAATTTTAGCCAAACTGCTTTTATTGCCTAAGCAGGACTCTGAGTGTAAACCACAGACTCTGCTGTCAAAATCCATCACTTATTCTTATACTGTAAACTTAATTTCTAGGAGACAGTGTTGAACATTGTACCACAAGCTGACTGCGTTGTTACAGTCCAAACAACGACAGGGCACAGTTCTTCAATGCACATTGAAAGTGTGGAGATCAGTGATTTAACTGTGTCCCAGCTGTTCTGAGCTGTTTCCAAGCTGTTTTCTTTCCAAGGGGACCAAAACTCATAGCTGTGCCTCTGCTTCTCACATCCACAGGAGGTTATGGATCGCAACTTCAGAGTCTCTTTAAACAGCAGCAAGTGACAGAGAGACAGCTGGACTCACCAGCATAAAGTGCTTGATAAAAAGCACACATACTTTGTGCAGTTTTTAAAAAACGCACCATTAGTGCTTCTCTTAAGTCTCTCCATGTGTCACAACTGCACTTGCAGCTCTCGGTATGTTCTTGTCCTAATATTTCTAGTGTGTGTGTGTGTGTGTGTGTGTGTGTGTGTGTGTGTGTGTGTGTGCATACCAGTGTTTACTCCAAGAAGTCCTCCCACATTCACCACTGAGCGCCACATGAAATAACTCCTCACTGTTCCCATTGGCCTTGTATCCAACAGCGTTCAGCGTTTTGCCGTTAATGCACTGACCTGCTGGGAACCCTGGGTAAATGGAGGTCCCGCTGTTGCAGCCAGATCACAACACAACAAACTAAACAAACACAACAAGCAGGGTTCAACTCTGTGGAGACCATATCACAACACTAATGGAGCATGCACTGTATTCATATTTACATTAGGGATGTTTTAATTTCTTTATTTCTAAATAACTGTGTCTCTGAAGATGTGTTTGGATGTGTGTGTGTGTATGCGTGTGAGTATAAGTCTAGCGTAACTGGTTTGTTTGTTCTCTGTTGAATCCAATCACAGCAGAGTTGTGTACACAACACACACCACTCATTACTACAGTATCCAAGCCTCCTGCTGGAAGACATGGCAGGAGTCAAGCAGCTCTTCTCAGTGTCGCTGCTCCCTGCAGTACAGCTTTGGTGCGCACGCACACACACACACACACACACACACACACACACACACACACACACACACACACACACACACATGGATATACATGACGCCACACACACACAAGCTCGAATCATTCTCTATGTTGAGATCACCTCTGAGGAAGCTAATCCATTTAGCTCAGCTCAGGCATTTCTGTTTAAGCTGCCATTACATGTTGGTGGATGTGTCAATGTGGAATATGTATGCCCATTTTGTGAAGAAGTCTTTATTTTACACTCCAGCTCCACGCTGCTGTTGGCCGCTCTACATCTCACATCCAGTGGCATTTGGTCAGATAAGAAAAGATACAAAATGGAAGGCACATCCTCTCTGTTATATAGATCATTAAACAGAATGTACCCATGACAGCACAGATAACAATGTCGTGATTCTCAGGCAAGTTCTGGTGTTAAAAGGTACGTCTTTTTTCTAGAATTTGTCAGGAAATTCATGAATGTTTAACCATGATGGATGAATTAACAGTTCCTGTATGCAGTTTACCCTTGGATTTGCAAAAAGCAGTCACTGGATTACTTTGTTATCGAAAAAAGAAAAAAAAATCAAACATGTGGTGACTCTCTAAAAAGCTCTGGAGTTGTGAGGAGGATTTTTTTTCTAATATTCTGTGATGTGGCTTTATGGACATTTTATTCGTGATGGACATCAGAGATGATGATATTCCTGGAAAGTGTAAGTCACTCTGAATCTCAGTGTGTGTTCAGAACACTGTGTGGCGCAGGGTTAAAAGCCAAGATAGTACGACACAGTTTGATTAATACATGTATGAATTCTTTTGAAAAGTCACATTTTCAGTTTCCCGAGCCACCAGGTTTACACTGTCGACAGTTCACCTTTGAATAGGTCAGGCTCAAGGCTTTAAGGATGCCCAGTGTCATATGACAGTGTGTATGTATCACACCAAGGACTGAGGTGTTGACCGATGGAAGTTCAACTTTGAAACCTCATCTAATAAAAGAAATGCTAATGGAGCCCGACACACACAAGTCTGTGTGTGTGTGTGTGTAGCCAGCATTAGGACGAGTCAACGAGTCAAACTCCTGCCAAAGGCACTTGCGAACTCCACAGATGAAAGCAGGGTTGCTGTTTTTGTTTTTGTTTTCTAACAGAAGGTGTTGTGTTGAATTTCTATCCCTCTGTCATCACACAACTTCTATAATCTCCTTATGGAAATTCCTAATCACAAACCAGCACAACAACAGGCCGCGGCTCCTCCAACGCAGGTGCGTCGCACGATGAAACAAAGATGTAAATAAATAACAAGTGTCACCTCGCTGGGAAAAATAGCTGGAGGAGCTCTTGGGGATTGTGACACATCCCATGTGGCTTCACGGTTTCCTCTTGTCAGCTAAAAAAAAAAAAAAAAAAAATCTAATCCAGCTGCTTTTCACCTAAGAGCTTAAGTACGCAGCGCCGCTGTTTCAGGATAATTTTGTCTGGAGTGGACTTAGCATACATCAGGCTCATTTTACGCTCCTTATCTTTCCTCCCTCTTCCTTGTCACCCTTTCTTTGATTCACTCCACTTTGTTTTCGCGCCTTGTTGGCAGATTCCGTTCTTTTGTTTGTTGTTTAAACCAAGTGAGGATTTAAGCCCTGCACTGACACAGCTTTTGGCCTCGGAGCTGAACTGTTTGACTCCAGGCAAACAGCTTTTTTTTCCCCTCCCCGCGCCCAGTGTAATCCTCACAGATAAAGCAACCTCTTCGAACACAGTGGAGTGTGGCAGTTGCTTAGGCAACACACTATCCCATCTAATCCAACCTGTTCCCATCTCCCCAAAGTCTGAATACCTGTCGAATTGAAAGGCTTGCTAAGCTCACTACTTGTTAGCCTCGAGTCTTGTGAATAACATTTTCAACTAAGATTTCAATAACACCGTGTCAGCCTATTCATTGGCATTAAAGCTGGAGCAGCTGGGTGAACTGCAGGACTGTGCGGAGAAGATTGCACTTACCTGTAGTGCAATCTTTAAGCCAGCAAACTATTCAAGAAGCAACAATTTCATGACTTCAACAGCAGCAGTGACTCGTAACAATGTGTCCAGCAGTTGAGAATTGACTGTAATGAAAATGGAGCTGACCCCAGATTACCCCGCAGAGTAACACATTGTTTATCCACCTTCACTTCAGCTCTTAGTTCCCACCTCAGAAAGAAATGATGGGGGAGAGATGATCTGGCCAAGCATTTTATAATCTTCCCTGGGGTGCTGGGAGCAGCAAAGTGTTGGGGACGTAGTATTGATTTATATAAAACTCAATGTTCTCTCCACTGCCCAGATCTGAGTGTGTCTGGACCGTGAGAGCGATAAGGGATTGGACTAATGTGAGTGCAGAGCAAAAGGGCCTTGATGCCAAATGGATAAGCTCAGAGTTTTAACAACCTGAAAGTTTGCACTCTCTCTGCTGTATATATATATATATATATAATTTTTTTTTTTGTCATTGTATCGTTGTTACAGTACTGGGTCTTGATGAATTGCAACATTAAGGATTATGTTCTCCAAGAAATGCCCCTGGTGATTTGGGGTAAAAACTGGAATATGTCAAGTCACAGTCTGAGAGGAACTAGCAGCTACTGCATAGATTTTGGCCAGATTTATAAGCCTAATTAGGCCAGCCCACACAGGCACAGACAACTTTACAGACTTTACCTTGTCATAGTTTTTTATCTAGTGTTATCTAAGGGCAGCTGAATTTTGAAAATGTTGCTGGGGTAGCACATACAGCACTTGATTGGGTACAAAATCCATATAAATACTGTATATTGCCTGCAAGGTATGAGTTCGCTGTAGGCTATATTCAGAAAAATGAAAACACGGCGCTGTAATTTCCAGCTCAGGGAAACAACTGAAGTCATTTATAAAGATTTTAATGTCAAATTTCATTCAGCTAATGGTCTTCATAAGCATTAGCTTATTATTTTCCAATTATCCAGAGTGGCTAGCAAGTTGGTTTTGCTTTTGTAATTACTTCATTATATTTTCTTACCATACATAATAAACTCACCCATAAGGATCAGTTCACATGTTAATTAGCACATCCTGTTGACTGAAATACAGGAAACCAGTGAAACCTTTTGTTTCTCTAAGAGGAATCCAAAAGTCTAGACAGAAAGTATGGAATATGGAAATCCTTTAATTAAGTAAAAGAGCCACCACCACAATGAAAAATACACCACTACATGCAAAGTCCTGCAATCAAAAAGTTAGAGAACTGAACTTTTATTTCATTATATATAATATGACTAGATTATCATTACTGAAGCATGTTTTAGCTGGTCAAGAAGAAGTGAATTTGAACCATTTAGTATACTATTGGGTAGTTAAATCCATAACCATGTATGATATTTTATATTCCGATCATATGTTCTGTAAACAGATTAGGAATCTTAAAGTTACAGGTAACTACAGATAGGTTTCTAAACGTCATCATGACTTGGGTTGGGTTGGTTGGATTTTGGCGGGTGACAAAACAAACCAAATGGAGATCAAACTGAAGCCTTTAACTGCATAATGTGTAGAACATGTTTGAAAAAGTTTCAAAAAGGAAACTTTCCTGTTTGCTCAGACCCGTTATCTAGTGACTGGGAATTTATTATGATGGTTTTGCACTGAAACTGGAGGAAACGTCCATTTCATAGTCAGACAGCTCACAGTGTTACAGTATGTTTTCAGCTGTTGGTTTAATATTGTTAATGTTTGTCGGCTTCTTTGATCGATGCTTTAGTCATTATTTTGCTGTGAGTTTCAGCATAGGATTTTTTCCCGCGTGTCTTGTTAGCTATCCATTTCAACAACTGTCTACCAGTGGAAAGGAGTTTTAGAAACACAAGGACGACTGCTGTTTGTTTTCTCAGTATAAGTTCAAACATGAAAAATATCACATGGAAATACTCAAAGTACAAATCGTTTAGAATTGTTCTTCAGTACAGTACTTGAGTAAATGTACTTACATTAAACCACTTTTGCTTTTCTTTTGCAAAATATCAAATAAATGATAATAAAATGAATGCCTCTTTACTTCACATCACCTGTACTTAAATCACAGCTATCAATTTTTTAAAGCACGCTGTTATGTTTTGTATTTTTGGATGTATTTTTGTCACAACGTTCTAGGCAGCCCTTGTCTTCCATTCATTCCCAAATGAATAGAAAACCAATTAGCAGACCTTTGAAGTTTGCATGAGTTGTGTAATCCATCGCAGTGGCAATCAAGTCTATTTTCTCCTTGAAATGAGTAATGCCTGCGAAATAACCCCAAATCACAAATATATTGAAATATCCATTTCAATCACAATCTTTGTCAGGTAAAAATGTTTGAAATGCCAGTAGGCTGATTGAGCCCATCCAGGGTGATAAACATCTCAAATAAAGCTGAAACTAACTACTTGCTACTCTTCATTGTCAGTTTATCATCTGATTTTGCCGACTTGTTGGTTGGTTCATTGATTCATTTGTTCAGTGTAGTGACCCTGTTCTCCAAGTTCTCAGAGCCCAAGGTTACTTTTGCAAAAGTCAATTTATGTTCAGATAATATTAATTTGTTTCTCCAATTTTGCTGTTCACAGACAAAGCACTGCAAATTTATACCATGTACATGTCACAGGGAGATGGTCGAGGTGGATGTTGGATGGAAAACATGCAGGGATTTGGTACCTGAGATTGTAGTTCGCATCCTGAGACCTAAGTGCAAAAAAAAAAACAAAAAAAAAAACACATTTAAATATGTGGAAAGATTATGGCTTCAGTTCAATGTCTGACCAATCACTAAGCACCCCCCTCCTCAGTTATTGTTGCTACGCCTGTGAAGCTTTGCATTCTCATACTGCGCATATGCCATTTGCAGTGATAACGGTGACAAATTTACCAAAATTCACAGTAGGTTTCGAAACACATGGTGTTCTAGTCCTCACACACAGAACATCAGCATCCTCACCAGCTGCTGATCCAGGTCATGTATACAAAGGAGCAGCATGTGTGTGTCAGTATAAAGCTGCTTTGCTCCATAGCCATCAAAAATAAATGGTAAATGCTAAATGGACTGTATTTGTATAGCACTTTTCTAGTCTGAAGACCACTCAAAGCGCTTTTACAACTCAAGTCTGCATTCACCCGTTTGCACGGTACGGTAGCTAGGCCACCTGCTCGTTATGAGCGTTATCCACTCACACATCGATGGCAGTATCAGGGTTCAGTATCTTGCCCAAGGATGCTTTGGCATGTGGACTGCCAAGACCAGGAATCAAACCACTGACCGGACAACCGCTCTACCTCCTGAGCCACAGTGTCCCCACAAAATAAAATAATAAAATGTACATAACATAATTAAAATGTTATTCCTCCTAGCATCCCTTGAATTGTCTGCATGATTAGTAAGGAAGAAAAATGTATTTGGACAGCAACACAATGGTTTGATTTAGGCAATGCATTATTGTTCAGATTTTTATCCAATGTGTTTTAACAAAAGAGAAGGATTTGAGGATATGAGGCTTCAGACATGAGCTTGGCAAACGTATCTAACACAAGTCTTTCTGGAGCTGCTGGAGTGTGAACTTCCTCAGAACAAACAAAGAGGAGGACTGAGCTGTCATCATTACTCTAAATTCTGATCTTGTTGCATCTTGGCTGACAGAAATCCACAAAGAGTGAACGTGTTGGTCCTGAACACGTGTTTTTCTAATTCAACCTGTAACCCCAAAGAATCCCTAAGGAATCCAATAACATGCCCATTGTCTTTGGACATAACCCTACAGTATGTTACTACTGTGAGCCGGTTAGCCAGACATGCTATGGTTGAGCAGATAAAGACAAAGTTGAAATCATTCCTCACGTTTGCTCTTGTGTTTTATGTTTCTGAAAGACAACAAAGAAGACTTCATCCATACTCTTGAGATATGGAGTATCACTCTTCTTACAGCGTCATGCACACCACATCAACATGTGGAGACATGCAAAGCTTGACAGGCCTGTCATAGCCGAGCTAAAGTTAGTAAGGCATGATTGAACGGTTGCTGGAAGGAAGGGTTTAGGAAAGGGTCAGTTATGTCAACAAAAAAAACTTGGAACAACCTGCAAGTTAGAGTTAAATAGAAACTATAGAAACTAAATTCCTAGTCGACATGATTGTAACGTCTTGTTTTGATTGACAAGCCGCCCAAAGCATAAGGATATTAAATCTAAAAAAAACAATAACACAGTGAAGCAGCTGATTTGCCTGATTAAACAACTTAAAAAATTAATTGACTATTGAAATTGTTGCTGCATCTTCTCGCGATTGACTAATCAGTTGCTCCGCTGATTGTTTCAGTTCTAATCTCCAAAGAAACAACTCATATACAGTGAAAACCATAATTACCATCTGTCTTCAGTGCTGCAAGGTAAGATAAGTAAGGTAATGCCCCGAAACCGTGATGTGACTTTAAGAAAAATTAACAAAGACTTGATGTTCAGTGTAATGGATTACGCTGGACTGTAGGTGATTAAATGGAAGCCTGTAGCCGCCTGGAGCAATGGCAGAAATAAAACCAAAAGTATAAAAATGTACAGTACACATTTTAAAAATACAAAAATATTTATTCTGCCTTATAAATGATTATACAGCAGTCATAACCAGACATTTTTTACACTATACTTCTTATTTGAACCCTCCGTTGTTTTGTCTGATTGAACACCAACTAGGTGAAACATTGTGTGTGCTGTGTGCATGTTTTGTATTTGCCTTTCAAACATGAAAACTCGTGGCTCAACTCCGTCAGCGCAGCTCTCATGTGGTGTTTCCATTACAAAGGGGAGCGCACAGGCTTTGATGGAGAAGGTACTCTTTCACTCCCTCTCTAAAACCCTAATGATACCTGCTTCCAGGCCTATTTCTGGGACATCAAAGGATCAACTAGCCTAAGTACTCATGCCACAGTGGTGAGGGTACATATTGAATTCTGTATTTGGAAACTCCCATCATTATCATGCTAATGTAAGGAGAGTTATTTTTCTATATGTGCTGCAAAGAGGTTCACCCGGGTGACGCGCCAGCTACAAGGATGTCTCTGATGTGAAGCAATGGCGCCATCATATGGACAGCAGAGGTGCAGACCAGGCTGCTCGTGGCTGATTGCGGAATCGGGTTGGAGAAAAGATGAAACCACAGGAGACTGTGAAAGGTAAGACTGGTGGAATTCATGCATTGCTCTTGTTAGAAATTGATTGCTGATAAGAAAAAAGACTGGATGACAATTTAGGCGACAACCATCCTTCTCTGACTGTGAAATCCTCCCAGCTGTTTGAAAGTCATTTCCACCTGTCCATGTTTGCAGTAATGTGCCGCTGTTGATATCTGACCCTCCACATTATGAGGCACATTCCTCTCAGGAATCAATAAAGTGTCATATTTTTGTTGACTGACGAAGGCTTACCTGAGTCATGTCAACTTGTGGTTTTCTGTCATGGCTTGAAAAAACATCCAACAGCATCTGCTGCTGGAGGCAGGCCAGAGTGATATATCTGTTGCTAAGCAACCACTTTGACTCTTATTTTGTTGTGCATGACCACAAACTAGATTTTCAGTCAAGGTTGCATCAGTTTGGTTTGATTCCTTTGCGACGTTGGAAACATGCAGAAATCAAAGATAAATGTATTTCTTATTAATGCGCCTGTGTTTGCTCTCATTACCCAAAATGTTAGAAAGCACATTTGATCATTCATGACATTTTAGATAAGCTGCAAATATGGAAAAGAAGCACAGCTTAAACTCTGTTTTCTAATGATGTTTGGTGTAGACGGCTGAACAAAATTTCTTTTTTACTTTCATGCATCATCACAGAAGTCCTACATCAGAGGTTTTCATATTGTGAGGTGTGCCTCCCCGAGGGAGAGTTGAAGGGGGGGCGAGGAGGAGAGTTGTGAGGCTCAGATACTGTTTGGAGTGAAAGGGACAGGCGTATGCATGCATGCAAGTCAGTTATTGTAGTGACGAACACTTTCTGCTGCCGTGGCTGTGACACACAGCTCATGGAGGAAATGAAAGTACTTAATTACCTGAAGACTGCTGTTTGTGTCAAAAAAAACATTGTCCTTTTCAGAGATATCACTCAGTCAAATCAGATCACACAGACATGATGTGCATATCTTTCGATTCTAGCATGACTTACACTTTAGAAGAACATCATTAGCTCAGATATCCATCATGAATAAGCATCCATCCGCAGTGCATTGCCAACAGGAACTGCTAAAAGCTAATTTGTCATATTTTTAATGGTGCTAATCTAATACTTCCTGTTTACCTCCCTTGTTATGTTTTTTTCTTTTCTGAGCTGCATTTGACCACCATAATTACAAAACATAGCGTTTTCCACTTTGAACCTGTAAATCTGGCTGATTTTGTTTGTTTTTTTGTTTGTTTTGATCTCCATATATTATATTGATGCATCATCTTTAAGTACTTTGATTACTATGATTATTAAGGTCAGTGTCTTTAGTACTGTGTGGTACTTCTCTGTATCATCTCCATAATGTAGCAATCTAACCTTCTCAGTCTGACTCACAGGGAGGTGCAGTAGTGCAGCTCTCATGTAAGGTCAACTGTAACCTGAGCGAGAGTGACGTCCACATCAGTAGGTCAGATTTATTTTCTACTTTCTCTCACACATGTACACACACCACATGCAGTACTAGGTTCCAAACTGCAGCCCACCAGTGATGCACAAGTGCCCTAGAGCATGGCACTGAACCATGAACTGCTCCAGGTGCCTCTGTGAAAGTGAGTGCATATGTCAAGGGCTGTGTAGGTGTATACAGGGGAAAATAGCAAAATACAGGTAATATAGAAAGTGAATATTGCCTGCACTATCCAATTTTTTTTTATTTATTTATTTTTTGGATGGCTGCACGGTGGCACAGCAGGTAGTGCGCGTGCCTCACAGCAAGAAGGTCGCAGGTTTGATTCCCGGGTCGGGCTTTTCTGTGTGAAGTTTGCATGTTCTTCCAGTGCATGCGTGGGTTCTCTCCGGGCACTACAGACCAAAAACATGCTCATTAGGTTGATTGGTGACTTTAAATTGCCCCTAGGTGTGAGCGTGAATGGTTGTGTGTTTGTGCCCTGCGATCGGCTGGCGACCGGTCCAGGGTGTACCCCGCCTCTCACCCGTTGACAGCCGAGATAGGCTCCGGCCTCCCCGCGAGCCTGAAAGGGATAAGCGGCATGGAAAATGGATGGATGGATGGATTTTTTTGGATGATATTTAACTTCCTTAACTAACAAAATGCACATTATCTAGAAATATCTATTTCTGCTGTTAACAGAGCGATGCATAATTGGACTGAAACAAAATCATCCAACGATTTCTCTTTCACGTCATTCAAATAGTCACTTTCATCTTCTTTTGAATTTTTCTACCTTTCTTTTTATGTAAACACAAACAAAGTGAAACACTGATTCTCTTACCACCCACCCACCCACTATCCACAAACAACCAGAGGAGAAACTCCTCCACATGAGTGAGACATGAGTCCTCCAAAACGATCTAATACTGATACTAATACTGATCTTTGCATCTGAGCCACAAAACACATAAGTGAAGCAGTGAAAGTCCACCATCAGGTGTGGGTTTAAAAATAAGTACATTTCTCAAATTTGTTTGGAAGATTTCACTGGCATTACAGTTTTACCTTCAATTTGTCTGATTGTCTAACCTCAAACATTTAACTTGTACATTGCAGTGAGGCAGTGCTTTGTCTCAACAGCGGCCACTGTGGCCACAAGTGGTCATTACAGTGTAATACTTCAATGAATGTCTCCTCATTTCTCCCGATTCTTCAGGTCATTTTGTTTTCAATCATTATTAGTGTCTAGAAGCACATCAAACATGTCTGCATGTACACGTACAGTGGGTTTACTTCTTGCTTGGAATAAAGCCACTGAAATGTTTATCTGTGACATGTTAAGATAAGATAAGCCGTTATTGATCCCCAGAGGAGATTCAGGTGTTGCAGCAGCCAAGGACAGAAATAAGTACCGATAAACAGGATAAGGTACATAAATAAATACAAAAGCTTATAAAATAAATAATAAGAAGAAATAGAAATAAAAACAGAAACTATACAGGAGAAATATATCACAAAATTACAAGGCAAGCTGTACACACAGTGCTATTTTAACATAATGCAGTATAATATATTATAGTACAATATAATATGGGATATAAAGTACAAATCTAACTCCCAAAAAGTTGGGGCACTGTGGAAAACATCATTAAAATAGAAAGGAATAACTTGCTAATCCTATCTGACATATACTCAATTCTAAACTCTGAAAGCAAATCGGCTTCATTGATTTTTGTAAATATATGTTTATTCTGAATTTGATGCAGCAACACATTTCAAACAAGTTGGGACAGGAGTAATTAAAGACTGGGGAAGTTGTGGAACGCTCTAAAAACACCTGTTTGGAACATTCCACAGGTAAACAGGTTCATTGAATTAAGCCAGGGTGTGTTTGCTGTTTTAATTTTTCACTTTCAATAGAAAAAATGTGTTATTTATTCTTTCATGGGTTCATGAGGTATGACACCCTGCAGACGTGTGAGATAAATTTCAGCCAGATTTCCTAAAAATAATTTAAAGAGAGCAATCTTAATTGTGATATGGATTTACCAAGATAGCAGTGGAATATTTTAATCTTTGCCACAATATTTCAAGGCAGCAGTAGAGCCAGTTTCATGTAAGTACACATTGAAGCATGCCAGTGAACCCATGCTAAGACTGTGGAGTTTGCTGCAGTTAGTCTTGTTTAACTGCTCTCTTTCTATCAATGGTTGCCAGAGTCATAGCTGCAGAAGTAATCTGTGGAACTGTGGAACAATCTGGCACATCTTTGAGCTTCTTCAGGCATTGCAAAGCTCTTATCCACCTTGTTATGTTTGATGCGGAAGACCGTATTTCATGCACAGTATAATCAGAGAACATGGAAACATCCAAGCAACCCCCTTTTGCAACGTCTTCCTCTCACTTTTCCTCTCTGCACTTTGGCATTCGAAAGAGTTTCTTCTAACTTCATAAAATCAAAAATGAGTCACTCAAGATAAAAGTGGCATGTACAACAACACCTAACAAAGGCGCAGAGTCAGCTTTGCAGTCCAATCTCTGTCATTTTTGCATCATAGTCTGTCTCAGCTCAAAGTCACAGTGTCATGAAACGCTCAGGAGCAGAGAGAAAGTCTGGATCCACTGAAGTATTCTGCAGGTAACCGCAGCAGCATAAAAATCTTTACAAATTCCGTAATCTAACACTTGTAAAATGTAATATAGCAAAAGTCAATACAATCTATTTCCAAGAACGATTTAGAGACATCTCAAGACTGGAGAGCTGTGACATTCTATTATGTTAAGTGTGGAAACATTAAGATTTCACTTTCTGTTGTTTGTGACAGGAAGGTAGCAGAGAGTAATTCTCCTTGTTTCTGTTGTTGTGACAGCGGCGAGGAAAGTGACAGATTGTATTTGGCAAGTTGCTAATAGAGTTTCAGCAATGACAAGGGTCTATATTTTCTGTTTGCATTTGCAAAGGGACACGCCTCCATTACAGACACCCAGCTTGTCAAGCCGCTTAGTGGGAGCCTGAGAAACCAATATGAAAGTTTTCACATAAAAAACTAACAATAAAAACTTGAATACATCGGATAGCTTCTGAAGGTGGGGAGGAAGGAATGTGTCAGTGGATGAATCCTGCTTCCTGGGTTTTCCCGTCTTTGTGATTTTTGTGTTTTGTGTGTGAATAAGTTTCAGATAATTGACACATTATTTTCTGTGCATGGACAGCACAGTGATGCTGCAGTGGTTAAGACCCCCTACCTGTCAAGCTATTTTTACCCCTGCTGCTCACGGAATTGAATCCCCCGGAAGCCTTTCGCTTCGCACTCCCCTACTCAGAGCTTTTTTCCTCTTTCATGCTGTATGGGAAATAAAAGATAATGAAGAGAGTGGACTTCCACCTCTGTTCAAAGCTATGCTTGGTGTAGTTCATGGATGCTGTGCCTCTGCACAGTGAACAAACATTTCATGTCTCAGATTCCCCCCCGACCTGTAGCTCTTCACTCTGGTACTCTCCTGGACACCTTAAGTTTTCCATCATTTCATTTCATGAAAACTGGCCAAAGAAAATGTCAATTACTGCATGTTTCCATCCACTACTGTTATGCGATGATTGGAGTTGGCATGAGGAGACAAACAGTTTGTGGCGGTAATTCTCCATCTGGTGGCGCTAAGCCACTGCAGAAAACTTTATTTAAAATTCATTATTATTATTATTAATGAATAATGTGAATTATGAATATTGAAATCTGACATTAAGTTGTGAAAGGTTACAGTGTCTTCGTCACTTTTCATCTGCATCTATTTGTCTTCAGTGCAGCTGAAGGTTCAGTGGGCGTTAAAGTCACGTACTTCATGTACACCATGATTGGTCAAGTCTGTTTCCAGGAAATTACTTTGCTAATTACTTACTTACTTATGACAATACTTTTACTACTCAGCTTCGGTCTGTCAAAGTGCTCCACACTCACATGTTCAGTATTCAACACGTGTAGAAATGTGACGAGAAAACCAGCAACAAGTCAGCCCGGCGCAAGCTGTGTAAACAAAGAAAAATAGATTTTTTTTAAAAAATTTGTGATTTTCGTTTTTTTGCAGAATATTTAAGATGAAATTATGAAGAAGCCACTCCATGTTTCAAATAACAGTATTGCGGGCCTTAAAACCGTAAACTTTGTATTTGAACTTGGGTTGTTTTAGAGGAAATTCTCGGTCCTAGTTGGGGGTGTGGCGATTCAACGGTAAATCGCCACACCCCCAACTAGGACTATGCTACGTTATTAGCATACTGGCTTTCTTTGGCTATTCACGGCTATTCACATGCTTCTGTTCTTTTTTCAGCCAATCAGCTGCACATTAAAAGGGAACCACATGGCTACTTTTGCAGCTTCTGGTTATGCTGACGATGATCTCACTTCTGATTCTGAACCCAAACTAGAAGATGAAACTGAAGAAATCGACGACAGCGACTGCATTACACTGGAGAACATCCTTAATCTACAGTTGACCTTAGCTGAAGATGAAGACGATGAAGAATACGACGAAGAGTAGTAGCAGTAATGGCGGCACGTGCAGACGCAGCGGCTCCTCTCTGTTCCAATAATGTGGTGTCTACATATTTGTCTTTGTCGGTGTGTTCAAGTGATTTTATGTTTTTGTCGAGCTTGTTTGTCCCAATGTGCACATACAGTCGTGGGACTGGAAAACGACACTTTGTGGTTAAACAAGCAGTCAGCCTATGGTTTGGAGTCATTTACTAACTATCAACAGCGAGCTTAACATTAGTCTAAGTTAGTATGAGCAAGCCAGCTAAGAAGACACAGCATGTAAATGCAACTTTGGAGACGGCAGTAGATCCATGTCTCCTCTTTTGGTCGAGGCCAGGGATGGAGCTGGGCTGCGAAGAAGTGGCCAACTCCACTCTGCTACCTCCAATCAGCTTGCTACTACCTCACTATGAGATGGACCCAGCCACCACTCAACAAAATTACTGCTCTTTACTGTTCAGGCTTCATAATGGTGGAAAAAACTCTGCATTGATATCAGGACAGCAGCAGGCTATGAGCCAGAGTAAAGCCAGGGGGTAGGCTTCACAAAATATATCAACAAGCATAGGCGACATAAAAACACTTTAATTCAGATACTGCATATTTTTGCACCTTTCTCTCTGCACTGTAAGCAATAATAGCCTTTTTTCTTTCACAAGGCAGAGCAGGGGAAAAAGGTTTATTATTTGAACATTCACATTTATGAATATGCAATTTAGCCACAATTCTGATTAAATTAGTCATTTCTGCTGTGGTCAGTAAAACCAAACTGAAAGTTGCAAAATAAATGAATGACAGCTTTGGCAAAATCCTTATCGAAAACACATGCAGCCTCAATTGTTTTGACAAATTTCAAAAGATAGTAACTAGAGGAGTTAAATCTGTGTCATAAGTTAAACGAAACCTCTTTTACTCCATTGCTGATCCTGTATTTTCCAACTTTTTCCCAAATCAGACAAAAAATGATTCCAATAAAAGGTAAGATGAGGAACTGATGGAAAAGTGACTCATACCTATAAAAAGTGCTCACGGAGCATGTACTCCTCCACTGACTTGCCCATGCTTCTGCGTTCTAAGGCACGTAGAGCATGTGACTACAGTCTTGGTTGCATTTAGTGGATGATAAACCCTCTGAAGTCAGCCTCCAGCTCTGCAGACTGATGCATTTGTATACATCACAATGTCCTTGTAGACATCACAGCAACACAAATGAGAATACAAAAAGGTCTTCTTAGCCTTAATGATTTTCTTTTTTACACTGGTGTTTCTTTTCTTTGTGATCAGCAGAGGTCATAGTTTACCCACCTTTACTGGGACTGCTGTAAACTGGCCTTAGACCAGTTCTGTAAATTGCACAAATATTGATATTTTACAGGCTCTGGTTTTCATTGCACTGACTGACATGAGTTGTCAGGACTATTTATGTTTGAGTTCACTCAGTTTTGCTCAATGCAGTCATATTTCACCAATTTCAAACAATCAAAACAATTTCTTGCCAGTTCCTTGCCTGTTCCTGTCTCTCATGGGACAGAAAACTGTTGTTCATACACATTTTGCTGTAAATCCATAAGGACCCATCAATAGCCACAAAGCTCCCTCATGGCCTTCACAATTCAGCTTTACTGATATTGTTTTCTGCCGGCTCCCAGCTAAGTTCTCTGTTAAACTGCACATGTGCTTTTGAAGACATTTATGTAAAAATGGGCTATCATGTTGGGAGCACATGTTTCCTGGCACACGAACCAGATTCACTATTGGTACTATTTACTATAAGTGGATTCTGAATTGCAGCTTGCAGATGATATAACATGCTGAGGCATTGTCTTGTCCTTTTTGTCAGACCATTTCCAGCTCCAGATCGATAGAAGATAAAAGTTTTGTAAGAGGTTGGTTTTCTGCTTATGTGAAAAGAAGGATGAGGAACAACAAAAAAGAAAAGCATGTGTGAGTGTTTAAGTGTGTCCTGCAACAGGTGAAAAGGTCATGGAGCACGAACTGTATCAGCCACAGCCCTCTTAACATGGCACAGATGTGTTCTGTGACAGTACTGCCTATTCAGGCATGACGGTCTATTGTTGCTCAGAATAATTCCCCAATTCAAGCTGTAAAAGTAAATTGCTGTGTGGTGAAAGACATCTACTAGTTTTATTATCAAGCATCGTTTGGATTCTCTGCTGCTTTCAACCTCTGTGAGCTGTTGAGCTGTTGATCAGTCAGAGGAGACAGATTGACGTGTTGACAGATCCCTGATCTGCCAGATTCTCGAGGGCCAACCAGGTGGTCTGGATGCCAGATGGAGTCATGTTCTGGACCGTAAAGTTATCTAACTTTGGCTACTCCTCTTCGTTAACTTGCAGCAGCCTTTGGAATAAACTGTCCAGAGTACATCTTGTCATCAAGGTCATCTGGCATGTAGTAATGATCAGGGAGGCTATCAGCAACGACATCTGCAGTGTTACAAAACCTGTGTGTGTGTGTGTGTGTGTGTGTGTGTGTGTGTGTGTGTGTGTGTGTGTGTGTGTGTGTGTGTGTGTGTGTGTGTTTGACACAGAAAGAAAATTCTAAACTGGCACATAATTGGCCGGTACATCTGATGCCCATCACACATAATCACAGGACGGTGCTGTGTGCAGATTCATTTTGCAAAACTGTGACTGCTCTCCTCATCATCTCTTCTTCTCTTTGTCTGTCTGTCTCTCACTCTTTCTGTCTCACTCTCTGTCACACACACCTCTTCCACTTCACTGCTGTCCTCCCAGTCTAATGATGGTATGTCTGTGGGATGAACAACAGTGTCCTCTGGTGGTCCTGTCTGAGCTGTGCTGAAGTTATTTTATTTATTTATTTATTTTTATATTTCTGTCTTCATCTCATGCTCACATACTCCACACACATCTTTGTGTTCTATATGAATCCCCAGAATCTTATACTTGCCACATTTTAAGGAAGAAAGCAAGATTTTATGTTCCAATTAAGATTCAATGAAAAAAAAAAAAAAAAGTTCGACATTTTGGGGTGTATGCTTTTTCACTTTCTTGCCATGAGCTGAAGAAGAGGACTCATACCACTCTCATGTCTGTCTGCCGAATATGAAGCTAGAGCCAGCAGGCAATTAGCTTGCTTGAGACAGCTAGCCTGGCCTTGTCTAAAGGGTTTTGTATGGATTACAGAAAGAAGATATGGCATTTTAAATAACAAGCTTAAGAGGTGCTGTCAGACGGATACTTTTACGAGCTGTTTGGTCCCACTTCCAGTCATGGAAATCGAATCTAACCAGCTGCTGATGGTGGCTTCTCATCTAAGTCTTGGCAAGACAGCAAATATGTGACTAGTTGGTGAATGTAGTGGAGATTTAGCAGGTAGACTTCCCTCAACAGTTGGTGGAGACTAAAATAGAGCTAAAATGGACATTTATCAGGTCACCAGAACAGACCCAATGGATGCTAATGTTACCGTGTATCTGCTGAATGTATGAATAAGCAACTGGTTGCTGACAAGTTATCCATGTCAGAAATTGTTAAACTATTTCTTGGATGCCTCTGACAATATTTTTTACCCTAAACTTCATTTAGGGCATTTTCTTTCCCATTTCCTGGATGGAGGGATGTCTAAAATCCCTACATGTTATTCTCTTGTAATATACTGCAGCTGTTTCCAAACAATTTTCTACTTTTGTAATACCTCCATTTATTTTCCATTCTCTTCTCAAGTAGTTTTTCCACTTGAGAGCTTGGAAATTGTCCAAGCAGAATAATTCCAGTTTGGTGATCAGTCCATCCTTTGTGGTTGCGCTTTCCCTTTTGATGTAAAAAGAAATCAATATTATATATATATATATTATATTCTTCTATTCTAATTAGGCTACCTTTGCATTAGAAATGTCTCAACCTCAGCAAAGCTGGAGTGCTGAGAGACTGCCTGAGCCTGACTGCCGCATGAGTGAAGCTGTATACTTTGGGAACTATTCAAGTGATTTCACTGTGGTGAGACAACCCATTTGCAATGTATTCAGTGCAGTTTTACCTTCCAGCTGGACTGAAGCAGAAGAAGCAGAAGTTTTATGGATGAAATACAGAGACATTCCACTACCATGAGCTCTTCCAAACACTTGGAAAGGTACAAGGTCTACAATAATTTGCAGTGTCAGTGTGGATAATAGCCCAATCACCAGGCATGCCTCGCTGCCGTGCTTCTAATTCACTCTGGTTGCACAGAGACCATGTGCAGAGGAATCACAGGCCTAGGCTGCATATTCTAATCTCTTCAAACTTCATTAGATCAATTTAATGACAAGCTCCATGTCCTGCTGTCGATGTGGCATCATAGAAAGCACCCAAGACATGATTTGGGCTTGGGATCTCATTAAAGCCAGTGTGCCAAACCATTAGCTAAGATGCAGCATGTGGAAGCACTCAGACTATGTTGGGGCTACTCCCCTCTGAAGACCACCTAAACATTGCTGGAGAACAGCAGTTACTGCAAAAGAGATACTCAAATTTGTGGAGTATTGTAGATGTACTCGCTGTGACATCTTTGCCCTTCCCCCTTCCCTCTTGGTGTGTGTGTTTGTTTATGTGTGCTTGTGTAAGTTTCATGAGGTCATAGGAAATTATTTAGTCTTTTTAAAAAAATGAAACTATACATTTATGACACATTGTTTCAGACTTAAATCTTCAGTCGGAACAAATACAGGCTTCGGGATGAGAGCCACAGACGGGTATTGAAAATTAAACAAATAAATTGCTGGTTTTGGTATTTTCATGGAATTTGTTGACAGTATAAAATTCTAGAAATGGAACAGCCTTTTTGTAATTACAGTTAGTTTTAGAGCAGCTGCTTTTCTGGTGGAAAATCAGACCTTTATTCTGAAAGGTTATTTTCCTTTTCTTGCATTTTCTATAGCGACATTTCAGTATTGGTCTGCTGGCATTAACAAGTTATTTGTAGTTACCCTGTCAACTTACGGCGCTTTAAAATAACACCCACATTGTTGATGAATTGACATATATTCTACTGCTTTGGTGTATCACTGTTTGTTTCTCCACCCAGTATCTGCTTCATATTAGAGGTGTTCCTCTGTGGCTGCATCTTTTGTGACAAAGTGTTAATGGTTTAATCTAGCATCGCAGCGGTCCTGCAGCAGGAACACAAGCCTGTAATATGTTGAGGTCATGTTTGGCAGATGGAACTTGCCTGGTCTATAAACACTTTTAAATACCAAAGCTTAGCCAGTCTGTGGAATTGTATTTATTTTGTGTGGTAATGTTTGCTGAAGTGAGGAATGGCAGAAACACAGGACCTGTGGAATATTACTGAATTTTACCTCATACGGTGTATTACAACCATACAATTAAATCAGAATATGCACAACTGAATTGGTTTGTGCACTTTAAGCCTCAAAAGTACCTTTCAAATCCTGAATTCTGATATTTAGCACAACTTTTTATGTGCAGCACATGTAAATCATTTTCACAACATTGCCACAGACAATAAAGATTTCACAGGCAACCTAAAAAGCTATTCATTTTAATGTTTCGCTTTTATTCGGCACTATCAACATTTATGATGGGACATTTTCCTCCTTCACAGGATAGATTTGAAGTATTCATCAAGACAATATGTACTGCTAAGGTGTGGTGCACAAAGCTTTACAGCAGGTTAAACTTCATTAGTTCAGTGTGTGTTGCTTTAAATTCTTTCCCCTATGAAAGAGACTATATCAGTGAGGCTGGTCAGGATTCATTTATTGTTATGATTCTGCTGCTATTAAAGGAAGGAAATGGGGTAGAAGATGTCTAACAAGACCTTCTGCTACTACTTTGTCTTTGGCCAATTCTCCAGCATTGGCAGAATTTGTGGTCAGCAACATGAGATGAGATAATGAGATGAGAGAGCAAGCCCTGTTCCAAAGCAATGGAAATAGATAGATAGATTGCAAAGATATTAGTTAAAAGATAATATGTTTATGGCAAATATGCTTAACAGCTTTCTTGCCGAGAGTTAGATGAGAAGACAGTAACCACTTTCATATTTGTCTGTTGAATATGAAGGAGATGGGTAGCTGAGGTTAGCATAAAGACTAAGCTAAGCACACACTATTTCTCAAAATTGTGTGGATTAAACAAAAGGTGATATGACATGTTGATTAGTGAGCTTCAGTGGTGCTGTTAGGCTTGCTGTTTTCTCCTGCCTCCACTCTTTGTGCTATGCTATAATAACCGTCTCCTTAATGGAGCTTCAAATTTAACAGAAATGTGGTATCGACCTTCTCTCACTCACAAAATGTCAAATCCCTTTTTTGAAACCATATCTAGTAACATCTCATCCAGTCATGTAACCTACCAGCTTTTGTATCCTATTCCATTAAGTCTCCGTGTTTATGCATCTTAAAATGCAATTGTGTCTGTTTCTGTTGCCTTCTTAATTGCTGTAAATGTCAACTAATCATCTTGCTTTCTTCACCAGAGAACCCGTGCCAAAATATAACAAATGGCATATAAAGAAATCATTTTCATAAGCTTACCACTGGGGAAAATTTGGGTTATATGTATAGCTCCCAGCAATCCCAATATAGGATTTCTTGACACTGTGGTTGATATTCAGTCTTGACTGCCAAGAAAATTTTTTGGCATTGCTAAGATTGTAACAGGCCAATAAACACATCCATTATATTTTCAAGCTAAAATTGATTTCTATGTGAAAGACTGTAAGTTTTGCTGGATTGCCACCTTAGTTGGGTTACTGTCGTATCTTTCTGTCTCTCTTAACCAACACTTTTTCACTCGCAACTCGTCACATATGGACACTTTGTCAGGATCATTTTTAAAGCGCTGGGTAACTCAGTAGACTTCTGTAGACAGCCCATTCTCATTCCCAGCATGTCAAATGACAAAGTGTAAAGAATAAGAAAAGTCCACACTTGGGGGATGGTAGGGTTACTGTTTGGTTCAAGCACAGGACTTTCACGCAGGAGACAAATGTTCATGTCCTATGTGAAACCAAAAAAAGTGAAAGTTGAGGTAAGACTTTTGTAAATGAAACTTTTCTAAAGCCGGAGCAGATAGGATAGCCTACTATGGCGATTTTAGGGGTATCATCATGCTAATGATGAAATCTCAAGAACAGGTAGTATGCATCAGGTGGAAAAGAGTGATTTATGACTAGTTTGTCTAATTATTAGAGTTTGTTCATTCTGACAGGAGCACTCATACAAACAAACCTCACATAACAAAGTCAATAAGTTTAGGATGAGAACATGAGGTCCATTGTCACTAAATGTAATCTGCAGTTTTGCAGAAATGTCCAACATCAAGGTTCAAAATCAGAAGTAGGAGTTGGACGCCATCAAAAATGTGGGTGAGTAGTGCAGGGTGAGTATTTGGCTAATTAAATTTTAACTTTCTTTTACCCACCCTTTCCACTTTTTTCCTTCATTTGACTGCAGTGGAGTTAATAGATAAAATCAGTAGGGGAGTAATTGCTTCAGTTTAGATTCATGCGGCGTAGTGCTGTGTGGGCTACACAATTAGCAGCCCTCTCTAACCATGCACAAAATAACCACAGTAAATCTCCAACCTTTTATCAGGCCGACATCTTCTCTGGATGGGTGCTTTGCCTGCATTGCAGACAGGATGGACCTACTGAACTCATTTCCTCACATCAAAAACTGACTACACAACTCAACACTGGCTCATTGTACCTGCTGCTGCTGCTGCATGCTGAGCACTGCTTTAGCTTCACAGAACGGAGAGGAAAGCTGAACTCTACTAACTCTGAAAAACTGTTTCCCCTCTCCCATTCTTTGTTACATTGGGTCAGTGTTTTGCTGACTCTACAAGTTATGAATTGAGATAGGAGACGAATTTTAATGTCCCAATGTTGTGTTTGACTGGTTACTGTGACAGAGATGCTATATGTCTATGGCTCAAACTAAAGTTATGATGCTAGAGATGGCATGGCACATATCTATCATCAAGGGCAAATAAGCAGCCATCTCTAATCAGCAGTCATTAAGTTTGCGCTGTCATATACATGCATGGTAAAATGTGTTCTATAGATTAGGATTAAATGTATCTATTGTCCCTCCTGAATTTAATTGTAAAGGATGTATACAAATTTTCATCATTTCACCATTGAGAATAACAACTCAGGTATATTACATATGTTTAACCCTGGACTTTGAAGCCCTTGTAATCAGATTTTTTTTTATTATTAACAACAGATCAAATGGCTATGTATAATGTGTGAAAGGTGTCTCCTATAATAACGAACCCACAGAAAATCATGACCCAGCTCTGCAGTTACCCTCACCCACAAAGCTTTTTAGTATCATTCAGCTCATTGTTTTGGTTTTACAGAGCACAACTTGGACCCACACACAACAAATCATCCATACGTGCATGTTCTCCTTTCTTCAAAGGGCAAGGACGGGGCCAGTTTCTGCTAAGCACCCTCAGCAGTGATTAGAGTCTTGATGGGAGTCCACTTTTGCCCTGAATCAGCAGGGGCCACAAATGGTCACCAAATGGTGTGATGACCATGAAAGCAAAAGAACATATGGCACTTCAGATCTTGACCCAGCTGAGTACTTCAGACAGAGTCTGGTGTGCCATGTTAGAGACGGTATTTTCCACCGTCATCAACTAAACATTGGATGATGTCATGGTTTGTGGAGGGATGATGTTGTATGTCTCCAACTGAGTTTCAGACACATATTGAAGGTGTTTTGGCATCTTTTGATAGTACAACACCCCATAAATAAACGTAATGCTGGTTGTTTTAGTTTGGCATAAACACACAAGTTTTCTAAAGAAAGTCCCTCAGCATTCTCAGGGTCCAGGGTGCTGCTTGCTTCATTTCTTCTGCTGCAGCATTCAGCATGTGCCATTAAACCCATAACAGCTTAAAGGAAATGACTGTACGCACACACACACACACACACACACACACACACACACACACACACACACACACACACACACACACACAGAGAGAGACAGTGATTCATGCTTTCCATGGTGCAAAGCAATGGTTCAATAAAAGTGTTTTCACAGTCCAATAATCTCCTATAGGGTGACTAAACTCCTCATCAGATGGAAGGGAAAGAAATCAAACGTCACAGCAGTGTTAGCTACAGCAGTGGTTCACATCCTGGGAATCAGGACTACAACAGAGGATCACAAGGTGAATGTAAGGGGTCACAAGATGATTACTGGGTTTAAAATGAAAGAAAATGATCTACGTATCAAGGTTCATTTAGTTGTCATTTTACAGCAGGGTTGCACAATTAAAATCTAAGTTGCAGCCTCTTCATGCTACACACACACATAGAATACAAATATTTAAATTAGAATAGAATAGAATAAAATCTAATAAAAATAAAATGATATATACAGTTACTTAAAAAAACACATATATTTACATATTGTATACATTTAGTATGTATACATTTGAAGCATTGCATGGAAGAAGAAAGATTAGATTGTATCATATTTAAACGCAATCAAGGAGAGCGATAGACTCTGATGTTACATCATTAACAACACATTTTCAGCTCCTGCAGCTATGTAATGTTAGTTTAGCAGGCTGCCAGAAGGAAAAAAAGACAGACCCGTGCACAGGCAAATTGGCTATATATAGGTTTTTGATAGTAGGGGAAACTGGGGTACCCAGAAGAAACCCTCACAAACGCCAGGACATACTAACTCCGCACAGAAAAGCCCTGCTGGGATTTTAACCTCGGGGCTTCTTGCTTTGAGGTGACAGTGCTAACCACTGAGAGTAGCAGCTTATAATGGCATCTTACCTGTTCGGTAGCCTAGTGTCCTAATGATGCTCAAAAAATCAAAAAAAAAAAAAAAAAAAAAAAAAGTAAATAAATATATTTTTAACAGGAAACCATTCTTGTGTGGAAAAAATAGAATACAAATTATTATTTTTAACCAAAATTAGAAAATTATTCTATGATTCTAATACGGGTCATTTTTGACACACTTATGGAAGAGAGACTAGTGCATCAAAGGATTAACAAATTGATCTGCAAAATTCATGTGAACAGCATTCCCAGCCAAAATTATCAAGTTGAAGGTTTCAAAATTTGCAAGTCGTGAAGTTCATTCGTGATTATTTGTCAGTTACTGCACTGTAAAAATGAATATTGAACTTCTGTTTGTGATATTAGCACCATGAGTGCAACAATGAGTGAGCCAAGATGTGCCATCTGTAAGGATCCCACAGAGGGAGGAGAACAGCAACCATCCACCCTTACTGAAAAGGGGAGTGACACCATCAACTGAACAAGTACATCTTGAGTGGATGACAGCCACACATCACCTGAGGAACTGGTTCATCAAGTGTCCCTTGATGAAGTGAAATATACCAAGCAACAACAAATAGAGAAAGTGTTGAAGGAGATCTAGGAGTTGACAGCCGTGTTCTACACTCAGATGAGATGGAGATCCATTATTAGAGACTGTCTGTTCTGTTGGAGGTCAGTACATGTTTGGACCAAGAAGAAGAGTGTTGATGGGCCTGTATTCCCAGTGAGGATAGACGACTTCAGTCTTCTGATGAAAGAGGAGATGTTGAGCTAAAAAATTAAGATATTCCTCTTGTGTATCAGATCTTGCTGTGATCTTCGGAGTGGTGGCACTGCTGAGATTGGATGTGAGGTCCACAGTAGATTTATACCTGACAGTTCCTGCAATATACCCACCTATAGCAGTTTAGGTTGTAATCCAGAAATGACACTTTCCTTTTGCACTATACTGCATCCAACACAATGGCTCATGTAAAACACAGGTTTCAGTTGAATGTGGACAGTACTGAACCCTTTGTGTGGACACCAAGAGGACATGCATAAATATATATTTTTTTTAATATGGGTGGCAATGGGAAATTGTAGCATCGCCAATTTCAGTATTTTTCAATACTTTCCACCACTTGGATTTCTTAAGACTTGTTATATTTTATAGAGGAGGCTTTTATAAGAAATAAACATTTGTCAGATTGCCTGTTATAATTTGTGTGAGGTTCACCCCTTTTTTCCTCAAAAAATACCATACTATAAGGGACCTGTCTGTGTTACATGTATTAGACAAGCTGAATGTAATAATGTTTCCCTTCAGGTCAAGAAATTGTAAAACATATAACTGAGGTTGATGTATTACAAGAATGCAATCTCAAACTATCTAGAATTTACTTATTATTAAACTGTGGAAAAGGAGAGCACTGGTATTTGATCAGCAGATACAAGAATCAGTGACGGAATACAAAAATTCTAATTGGTGCATCGCCAGGAACATCACTGTTCAATTGAACTGATGGACACAGTACTGTCTATTACTTCAAATTAGCAGGCAACCATCACTGATGTAGAGAATACCCTTAGTTGCTCTTTCCAAACACGAGTGTCGTCTTTTAATAGCTGTCATGCTGCATCTACAATTTAAAGTACATATGCTAGATTCAAATATGATTATTTAAATGTGAAACATAAACCTACTGCATAGTGACATGTTTTTAGAGATTTTTTGTTTGGATTGAACCCTTATTAGACAGACTGAAGTGCAGAGCATAGACAGTATAAATAGTGGACTGCGCTTCAGGTCTAAAAAACAAATCTGTATTCTTTCTAATGGCCAGCAGCCAGAAAACTTCACTGATTGTAAAGAAGTCCAATTGTATGTAAGCTTATGAGAAAATGATCATAACAATCATTTTCCGAATAAGTTTATGGTCTCTCAAGCTAGTTTCACACCTTCAGTATACAGCATTATGTTAATTTTGTAAATTATGGTCCTTTGTAGATTAAAATAGATGTTAAGCAGGGTATGATTTAGGGTGGGACTACCTTGTGATTGACAAGTTGCCACCACAGCAAGTCCTCAGGTTCTCAGTCAGATCCAGTCGGGATAAAGGGTTAGCAATGCATATCCTCCCCATCTCCAACCACTTTTCCAAATGTGTTAACTTCTTGCTCCAATAAATCAATAATATGGCGACGGACATAATGTCAAAATCAAGGCTTCAAAATGATAGTCCACATGCCAACAGGTGACGTCACGGTGGGTCTACACTTGGTACAGACAATGGATATTGGAAGAGAGGTTGGTTGGCTGGTTGGGGTTGAACCCAGGTCATCATGATTACATGTGCAGCAGAGTGCCCCAACATGTAACATGTTTACATAGGCAGAATGTTTTGGTTACATTGATGTTGCCTAGATTAGTGGGTCACATGCCTTTAAAGGAACATACTTATTACACAGTGAGCTTTAAAGTACAAGTGTCATGAGGTTTTTGTGGGATTTTTTTCTTGTTCTCACTTTGGGTCAAAGGGTTTCAGGATTGATGGAGGTTCATTTTCTGTTATAGTTTTCAGAATTAGGGCATAATGTGGCCCTTTGAGACAGGAGATGTGATTAATGATTATACTAAAACCTGATCTGGATTTGCCTTGTGAGCACTGCACATCAAATGACAGCATACATGTCAACAGAGAAGCATGGTCAGCAGAGAGTGTACAATACTGTATGATGACAAATGTACAAAATGTTCTTGTTGCCTTTCTCTTTAGTGTGACCGAGTGCAATTCATTTGGCATGGCTGTCTGAAACAAGCTGATATTATACAGTTGGTCTATTATAGGCTGGCCTTGCAGGCTTATGATTAAATCTTTTCCAAGACTTAAACACGGACTCTAGTTCATATCCAGGAAAATGTCTCTTCGTGTTGTGCAGCATGTCTTAAGGCCCTATGATTGTCCTTCAGTTTTACAAGGGATGTCTCCACACTAGGCCAGTCATACTAGCCCATCCCTGCACCACAAACTGAAAACCATATGAGATCAAAGGATAGTAATGAAGCTAACCGCTAACTGCAGGTCTTGCAGCACATGTTAGAAGGAAAACTGCAAACGTCTACTTCCCTGAAGTTCTGTCAGTCACAAATTAAATACATTTTAAGCCTGTGATTCCTCTAAGCTTGGATTCATTTACCTGCAATCAGTGCTCCTGGACAACGAAACCACTCGTTACATCAATACTTTCTGGGTTATATTGAGCCTTTTCTCCCTTTTGTTGATTGATCATGTGTGCTCAGAAGTGTTTCAGAATCAGACAACTTAGATCATGGTTTGTTAGATGGAAATTATTTGTTGTTCGGAAAAGAAAATGTTCAAAGAAACAAATGGGCTTTCTGTTGGGAAAAATCTCCTCAAAAGAACATCTGTACCACATCAACACTGCAACGAAAAGAATATTATCATTACATTTTATCTTGTGTGTTTGTCCTGTCAGTTTTTATGCTAAGCTAAGATAATCAACTCCTGCCTATTGCTCCATAATTAAGGCACAGAGATGAAAGTAGTATTCTCTCAGAGTCTCAGAAAGAAACGCTTACAGGCATTTTGCTGTCAGAGATAATAACACCAAAGCAAAAAATCTTGTTGATGATCTCTTTCCTCCTACAGTGAAAAGACTTATAGACCTAGGTTAGGTGAAATGACACATCTTATGTGCACAAACCTCCCCAGCTGACAAGCAGCAGCCATTACCCACAGTACAGTACTTGTCCTTTGGCTATGTGGAACTTGTTAGTGATAAGAATAGACCACGACCGCGTGGGTGGTCAGTATACGATGTGCTGGTGAGAGTTGTGTGGTAAAGGCCAACATTGGCCCAAACAACCATATCATTTACCAAGTCATCCTTGACCAAGCCTCTCTCATTCTCACATCTGAGATCTCTGTTAAGTGTTTCCAAGTCCCAGGACGCATTGCATGTTGCAGGTGTAATGATGGATATGTGGGTAATTAGTGCATTCTTTGATATGGCAGCATGAATGGTTAGGTTGCTCACAAGCTGACCTGGCACTTCCTCAATGATGCATATTCCTGTCATGTCTTAAGACTTTGATCAGGTTCATTTCTGCCTCAGGAGAACACAGCTTAGACTATATTTCGAAGGGAAATCTAGTACCTAGTATCATGACCTTGCTTGTGCTGTACGCGTTGGCATGTCGTTTTATTCTTTCTGTCACTAATGAAAATAACTGAGTTCTGCAGAGAAGATTTTGATAAAAATCAGTGTGTCATTACCACAAGCTGACCATGTTTAGCTTTAGGAAATTCCCCTTTTTAAATTTAAACATGTGTTAGAATGACAGCAGTCCACTCAAATAATGTAATCAGTTGCATATCATGTTGATATCTGTGCGCAGTTCTCAGAGTTACTTTATGTTTATGTTCATGGAGGTCGTTTTTCATGTGAAGCATGCTGAGTCTGTCTCTGTTTGAAATATGCGATATGCAGCCAATAAAACTGACTGACATGATATAATGCTGCGAGCATATGGCGTGGGGCATTACACTCACTGTTGTGAGAGTACAGTTGATCCTTTAAGTCCTTTAAGTGACCAAGATAATCTCTAATATCCTAGTCTTTGAGAGATTTAATCTACATATTAGGTTCTTTTAGGCCACAATTGTGTTTTTGGCCGTTCTCTAACTTGATATAATGATCCTCCTCCTCCTCCACTGACAGTGTGCTACAATCCAGCTCCTCTGGTAATGACACATGATTCAAAGCATTGCTTGAATTCAATGCTGCTTTAACTCCTCTGAGAACTGGCGGGATGTGCTGTCGTCCAGAAGGGGGTCTTAATTCTGGTGCCAAAAAGATGCAATTCATAGAATTTAATTTGAAGTCTAGAAAGGCAAGTGGCATTGTGGAAGTTGAACATGTTCAGATGGTGAAGTTTGAGTATTGCGTAAAAGCATTCAGCAAGTTCAGCAATTGCAAATGTAAGCTTCCTGTTACAAATTTACAAAATTACAAATTTCATAAAACGTCTGTCAACGTCACTTGACTGTCAGCTGCTGCATGAGAAGGAACATGCTGTACTTCAGTCCATGCTGAAATTGCTGAGTGACTAGAATACCGCCTTTAAGTGCGCCTCGGAAGCCCGTGCTTCCCAGATAGCTCCTCAAATGGCTTAGCCGCACACTGTCATGAAAATATAATGGACGCACGGTAACTTTTGCTCATCAGGCTGAATGTTGACTGCATTTTTTAAGCACATGATGATGACACATCTTGCTTGTGCTACACTCTACATAACACCTGACAGCTGAGCATACATCACGTGGAAAATCCGACTTTCTGCGTGTAGACATTTCCAGCAGTACATGAAGGCAGCACAGCAGCCTATGAATCGGGGAGAGGGCGCGAGAGAGCGGCGGGGGTGACGTCATGGCATGGTGACCCGTCCATGTTTGGCGGAGAAGAAGAAGTTGTGCAGCTTCGGCAAACTCTGGTCACCTTAGGATAGGATAATAACTATAGTTTAGGGGAAGCGAACTCTCTATTCAGAACTTTCAATTTGGCTTTCGCGCTTGTCATGTCAACGTAACGTTATTAATATGTCATTTAAGGTGACCTTGCCTAATTTGTCATCGTTATTAAGTTGAGCCTGTCTGAAAACCCGGCGGTCGGATGTCCCAGTAACGTTCAAATTAACGGCAAATCATTGTGTCGTTCAATAACCCAACTAACGTTACTCTTGGATGGGCTGTTGTTTTTTTTCTGTTTACTTTTTTTTTTTTAATTAATAAATAGGCTCCTAACTCTTCGGAGAGTCTCACATCCTCTGCCGGGTGCTCTCGTATGAACCGTGTCGAGGCAGCGACAAGGGGTCGGGGGCTCCGCCAGCAGAGTGGGGCTTCAGGATGAGGATGCCCAAAGGAGGACGCCTGTTTCTGGCGACGTGCCTCGGCTCGCTCTTCGTTATCGTGCTGTACTTTCAGAGCATCACTAAGCCAGGTAAGACCCCACTCATGCTCAACCTCTTGGCAAAAATAACTACACTGACCATGTTTGTAATACGAGGCTATTTAATTAACGCTCTTATGTTTAAATACGACCGCAATACTACTCTAGATATACAGTCAAGTGACCATAATGAAAGTAAAAGTATAACGTTGCTCTGTATCCATAAGTCCGCATTACATTTACCTTCGCTCCACTTGGGTGCACCCACAATCTTGTTTGGTGTTGTGTTTAATTGACACTAAAACTAGACGCAGATAACTACAGTGAAAACATCTGATTTGAGTTTAAAAATAAGTTGCTGTGAACATATTACAATATATGAATGTAACATAGCGACAAACATAACATTACATATGTACTGTGCATACAATACAGAAGTAATAACTGGTGGCTAAAGGAGTGTGGTGGTCTCCCATACACTTGTAATTCAGCATTCAGGCAGTTCAGTAGGGATGTATGGTTTTGCTAGGTTTGTGCATTTTTGGTAAATAAGAATTCTGACACAAGCAGCAGCACTGGAACACCTGTGTGATACACAGGGCATGTGCAGAGACAGCATGAAATGTGAATGAAATGAAGTATGAATAAGCTCTCTGTGAAGAGTGTCATGTTTTGAAAGCCCCCCCCCCAGACCCCCTGCATTCCTCAGCTTTAACCCTCCTCCTCTTACCTCTCGTCTCCCCTTTGTTTCCGGGGCTGAGTCTGCTCTGGACATTGAGAGAGAGACCGGCCCTCAGGGGACTGCAGACTCCCAGGGAGAGGAATCAGAGCTCTGAGACAAAGAGGTAGATGATTGATTTGCAGTCATCATATAGGGCAAGGCTAAATGGCATATGGGCATTTCGGACAAGGAGGGAGAGCATTTGATGTAAAAAAAAAAAAAAAAAAAAAAGGAAGAAAAAGAGAGATGCTTTGTTTGTGAATAGTGGAGAGGAGAGGAGAAGAATGCTGCAGAGAGGAGAGCCAAGTATCCAGGATTTGGTGATATTGTTGGGCATCGGGAGCTGGATCTATCAATGTGGGCTTTTGTTGAAATGGAACAGTAGTGAGATGGACTTTGCACAGCATGCTTTGGTTGATGTTTCACAGCTTTGGTGAGGCACACATCAAGGCACATACTGAATCATCTGCAGTTGGCATATGTGTCGCAATATATCAAAGATAGTAATTAATACATTGTGAAACATTGAAAAGCATCATTACACCCATAACTTCTCCTGAACTGTCTCGAACACACACCCCATGATGGAACAGTTGAAAACCTCAGCAGTAAATCACCTTTTATAGACCACCGCTCATTGAATAGATGCATAGCTTTCACTGGCAGGCACACAAACCTTGTGTAGCTAAACCAACAAGCAACACACTTCAGCACTCCCACTGACCCCCCTCCCCCCGCACCAACTAGGTGTATATATCCTGGCTGTCTGACCTGTTTAGACTTGTCTGCTTTACAGCCTCATGAGTAGACATGCAGACCACATGAAAAGCATGTTGGAGCCACATTAGAGAGGACTAATTCACAGGATGTCCACAAAGCACAGGGCGTCCTTAATTACTGTGTATCTAGACAGAGACAGTTTGAAAAGTAACACCAGATTTCTTGTTTAGTTCTGTATTATCTCGGTCATTTCCATGGCTTTTCATTTCTCACTTCCACTCTGTTTGTAGCTGGAGCAGAGTGAAGTTAAACATGAGTGAAAGAACCAGCCAGGAGTCCTTAACAAAAATAATCTGTTGCAGCATGTACCAAAATGTTACAGTATAGATGTTTCATTACTTTAAATACTGAAAAAGTATGCTTAATTGAAAAAAAAAATGGACTCATTCTTTGTTTTTGCATTCTTAAATACATTTCCAGCATTCTTGATAAATAAGGGTTTTTTTTGTTTGTTTGTTTGTTTGTTTTTTCAATTTTGAGATCCAAATCAGTCTCTGTCAAAACCTCCTGTATAAAGTTATATCTGGTATAAGGATGGATATTGTGATGAATACAGATTAAGAACATCTTCTCCCTCACAGATACTTCATTAACAGGACATGTAAAACCCCTGGATTGACTTTCCAAAGAGAGCATTTAAGACTTGATATCAACACCTCATATTTACCACCGATGTTGCTGACAGCCCACTGGCTGTCACACATTATGTAGGCCCATGGAAACATCTTCGCCATGATGTAATGCCACACTTCAATCTGGATGATGACGACAGTGTCAAGATGTGAAACACCGGTAGTTTTTGGAATGCATTTTCACCGCATGTTCATATGCCAAATTTCTGTCCAGTTGTGACATCTGCAAAGCTGTGATCAGATTTATCATGTGATTTAGCATGGTCCAATTAATGCTCTTTCTTGGTGTTTGAAGGTTTGACAATCACCCAAACACCAGAATACAGAGGATGAGAAATGTAGGTTCGAGGAGTGCTGCCTGGTTGATGGAGAGGTGGGTGCTTGGCTGAGAGGAAAGAGAAGAAAGCAGTGCTGCTAGTAATGAACTTAACTCTGTGGTTGGTTATATTACTGTGGCATGAGGCTACTGTCACAGTCTTATGAATCATACAATAATTATACAGACTCTTAGCTGTGAAGCCCCATTGTAAAAGCTTATTTTTTGTATAAATGTACAAATTTTTGTACCAGCTGTTGTCCGCTATGTCTCGGGACTATTTTCGCCTCTTGTGTTTTATTTCTCATTTCATTGCTTTCGTCAAACCCTCATTTAACACCAAATGCTGCCAAGCTCTCCCTTCCCAAAAGGAGAATAACTTGCTGTTGCTGCATAGACAGATACATGCTCCAAAAACCATATACTGTGGTATGAAGAATGTCCTATACTTGTAAGCTGAACACAGGCATTCTCTGTGTCATTTTAAAATACCATCATGTTTCCAGTCCACTTGTCTGACAGAACCACATCTCCCAATTAAGCCTGCTGTTGAATACCGGACAGGAAGCTGAGTGCATATTATTGTTGTGCTTCCATTGTCTGCCTTCCTGTGCCAACACCCTGGGCTTGGCACTCAGGAAAGAAATATGAGTGCTATCCAGCATGCTGTTATAAACTCATTACTTAACTCACATTACATTTGCTGTTCCATTAAGATTCAAATACATCTTATTTTGAGCTTTATTTGCACTACCTTTGTGTGTGGAATAGTTTCATTTTAAACACTGGAGTGTAGCAGTGAGCTACAAAACCTAAGGTTTTGTTAAAATTAGATCTGCGGTGTTCAAGATGTGGCACATGGTGCATGACTAAATATATGATGAAGCAGAGCAACATTTTGTCTGATATCTTAAATGACCTGCCCAAAGTGACTAACCCTAATGCTGTTTACTTACAGTGTATGGTGAATCAGTCCAAAGGGTGTGAACAGTGACAGAATGATTGGACAACCTTACTGCATTAAAATAATTTATTCTGTAATCTGTGTGAATATTTGATGGTTTTCTTAGTCCTCTATGATAATAAACTGAATATCTTTGGATTTAGGACTGTTGTTTACACGAATGAGGCATTTGAAGACATGACCTTGGACTTTGCAAAACTGAGAGGAACTGAAAAAACTTTATAGTCTAAATCAAATCAGTTAAGCAAGAAAATCCATCCATCCATTATCTATACCGCCTATCCCTTTCGGGGTTGCGGGGGGCTGGAGCCTATCCCAGCTACAATGGCGAGAGGCGGGGTACACCCTGAACCGGTCTTAAGCAAGAAAATAATTTACATATTCAAATAACCATTGAGGGTGAAGACTGAAATGTTTTTTTGAGACTCAGCAGTCCACCTACACCTACTGAAGGACTGAGGCTGTATCTGACATATTGACTGATGTATCAGCCAGTGAAGAATCAGTCAGCTTCTTAGCAGCATCTGTTTGTGCGTGGACTTGAAATAATGATTGTAGATCATTGCTTTGCTTTGCGCTGTGTGCTTTTGACATAGTTGTGGCTGATGGGTAAGAGGAAGTCAACCCTGTAATCACTGCCCCTCTTTTCTGAATATTGTGCTTTGGGAGGTTCTCTTTATTACAAAAGGGATTATCTCCCTTTGCCCCTGTTTCCATTCAGCTTTCACAAGTTTGTATTTTTTTTTATTCATTTGTTAATGATAAAATGCGAATATGGTGCAGTTCCATCAGCAGAAACTTGTTCCCATCACTGCTTAATTGTTTGATTTTCCAAGCCATTGTAAAACGTTTTTGACGTGCCATTTCCAGTCAGCCTCTCTTATTAGATGCATCATAATTTGAACAAAAATAGAGATGAACACCCAGTTTCTTTCCTCTCAGACTCTCTTTTATGTGGCTGCTTTGACTCACCAGTGCTGTGAGGCAGTATCATTCTGAGTGTGCTTTGAGTGTATGTGCTACTATGCCAAGTATCTGAGCTCAGCATGTGGTGTGCAGTGTGTGCACTTGACAAAGGTGGAGTGAACTTGTCAGCATTTACAAGATAAGCGAAATCGACTCTTGTGCTAATTTGACAAGTCTTCAACCCTGCTGTTTGACACAGGAAACCATTTTCTGTCATCACGCTGAGCAAAACCAAACTTTGTCTTTGCATGGAATTTCAGAATTTGATAAAAGCATGAGAGATAGTGCCACTGAAATTAAGAAGTACAATGTGTCATTCTTTAATCAGCCCTTACACTCAGTCAGCATATGGTTATACGTGTCATTGGGTATGATATCACATGGCACGGAAACACTGACCTGGCATATGTAGTCCTTGAGGTTTTCTCTTGGTAGAATCATCATTAGTGAACATGAACATTGGGCCCAATGATTTTTGCAATGTAGAAAACACAGAAACACGGAATGTGATAGTAAAAACGAAATCAACTATAAAATGCTGAATATTGTGGAAATTTCCAAAACGTACATGCAATTTGTAAAAATCGTGTTTTTTTCACAGCGCCTAAGCCGAATAAAATGAAAAACTGAAAAAAAAAATCGTGCTGTTATGTTTTGGTGTCATTTCTCAGAAGATCTCTGTAATTAAAAAAAAAAAAAAGAATATTTTGTTACATCCCATTCATTGATATTCATTACATTTTGAATATTTCTTATCAAATTGTTGAAATTTTAGCCATCCACCACATGATTAGGCACAATAATCATGACAAAATGAGAAGAATTCAGAAAAACTGAAAAACAGAGAATTTGGGAAAAAATTAAATGGAATCTGGAAAAAATGAAAACTGAATTGGTAGGGTCCTCCATGATTATATTCTCTGCTCATGGTGCAGTTAGCTACTCATTCACCATCTCCAACTTTTCCTCTTCATTTGCGAGGCAGCTGTATATGCTTTCACATAGTAGAGGGTGCAGAAACTCTGTATTTCCCTGTGATGGAAGACACTAGTGAATGTCAGATCAAGCTGAAATGCCCACGGGCACATGAATCATTCAGTGTGAATTTTCAGTACTGATGGTTCATATTCATATCAATGTGCAATATCAGTATTGTTTGCTCATATTTCATTACTCCTTGTTTATATTGTTTATATTGTTTGGTTGATATTTAATATTTAATGTCCTTTTACTGATGCCCTATGTTTGCTATCCTCTTTTGCTGCAGTAATACCTGAAATTTCCCCACTGTGGGACTAATAAAGGTATAGCTTATCTTATCTTATCTTATCTTATCTTATCTTATCTTAATAATATGTTAAGGCAGTAGTTCTCCTTTACAGGGATGACAGGTTTTAGAAGATGTTTTTGCTCGATATCACAGATGCTCCACACTCTGGTTCACAGACACAGAATCCATTGTGCAGATTTTTCCTACAGTGATGGATTCCACCTCACAACTCTAAACAGAGGCAACATCAAGGCCTGCTCTGATGTGTCTTGCCCACACACAGAGTCAGTGCACAATTCACATTGTCATATTTAGCTAAACCTGCTGTAGGCACACGCACATAAACACACACTTTAATCTTTGTCACTGAAGACGTATTTACCCACAAACACACATGTTCACCCTCATGCGCACCCATTTCTAAACATACAGAGTGTAATCCTGTAATTGAACACACCCGTGCAACTTAACACGCATGCATGCGTGCATGCTGCCACTCATCATCTGACTTTGACATCAAGGCGCCTGCTGTGAAACAAACAAACGGCACCCCGTAATACTGGCAGCTCTTTAGAGACTGCTGAACAGCACATGCTACACCTGCTGGCTGTTTGTTCTGCCTCACTCAAAAGTCTATTTGTTAATACCCAAACATGCTCATATAAATTGTTAAGCCTTCTGGCTTCCATCTTTATAAAACTGTTAACATTAAGGACTGTTTTAACGAGATGAAGGACTAAAGCGAAGTGCATTTGTATGCAGAGACAAGAGGAGGCTGGTGTCTTAAGCACTGCTGCTGGAGATGAGAGATGTTGTAGTTTCAGAGCTCCATGGTCATGTCACGCTGCGCCTGCCATCTTAATGGTTGTATTGTAAACCAGTATTGGCAGTGATTGTCTGATCTATCTGTGGCTTCTTGTGCTTCATAGCTTCTGTGTGGGTTCAGGTATGAAGGAGTTTGTTAGTTTTGGAATCAGAAAACTACAACCACCACTTCTTTATAGAGAGACAGAAAAATGAGTGCAAGTGCTTATACCCTTACCAGCAATGAGACTCATTCCCTGGAATGAGTATCAAACTGTCACATTACCACGGGCATTTCCCTGTGCCTCAACCATACTATAGATATTTTAATGACAAGGGACAGGTTTAAAATGAATGATTTTATATTCAGAACATAGCTGACCCAAGAAACATGCTGTTAAAAGTGTTTTACTTTTCTGGTTCTAAATCTACTACTAGGATCTTAAGCACACTGTGTTTATACAGTGGTGAATAATAACCCAAACTTGTTAGGGCCTCACTTAGGGGAACCTCTGCCCTCATGTCAAACCTGAATAAACTCATAGTCCATCAGACTGAAGCCTTTTAATGTTCGAGAGGGTCAGCCTGAAATGGAACGTTTTTGGGGTGAAACTTTCTGAATGAGACATAAGGTGGTTGATGTAGTAACTTAATCCAGAAATCTGTTACAAGAATGTTCATGTTGCATTTTTGATTTGAAGCAACTGTGCAGTGAATGTAAAGAAGGTAAGACTAAGATTAAAAAGAACTTCCTGCTCCACTACAAAGCATGTGACTGATCGTAAAGTCACCTCAGCTTGTTGGTCTAATTATCACCATCTGCAGCTCTTAGCATGTGGATGGTGTGACACCTCTGAATCAAGCTGCGCTCAAAACAAACACAGAAAGTCTGGCAGACCGTGACTCCTGATAATCCCATTGCCTTCACTTGTTTTCATTTTTGACGTCCTCCTCTTTTCAGCCACTTTCGTTTGGTCTGTGAAACAGACTTTTATATCTCGATCAAATTACATGGTTTTCTTCATGCTTCATGCTTTCAGCTCATGGAAACTTCCATTGCGTAGCCCTTGTAAAGACAGACCTTTATTTCAAGTGCAATTAAGTGTCATTTACCTATTTAAGTAAACATTTACATTATTGATGCCACAGAATCCTCTGTGTAATTTATCATGATCACAGAGGGGAAGAGGTTTTTCAAAAAAAAAGGGAAGCTTATTTGCCTGCAGAGGAGGACACAGCATTTTCTAAATTAAAAAAATAAAAACATTAAAAACAAAGATGTTATGATGTATTGGGGAGGGTTGGGTACCAAATTTAGGGTACCAACAGAATTGTGTTGGCACTACCTGTTAGTAGCGCATGTTCAATCAATCACTGCCAATTTTCAGGATGTGAGAGCACATCTGGGTGAGAGAGTGACTTAGAGTATCACTATAAAAAGAGAGTCAGACTATGTCACCTCTGCAGCTTGCTCAAGCTCAAGTAAAACTTTTCAAAACTTAATGCAGACAATGCGTCTAACCTGATGAGAAACCTGGGTAAACACAAAATCTATCTTAAAGCTGAAGAGTGCACTGTGTTTGATGGCCTAATAAGTCAGTAATAAATCTAAAACTAAGAAGTCATTGTTGACTTTTGGTTACATACGGGACTCAAACCCTGATCTTCTGGATGAAAAAGTTCTTTGTTTGACTCATTGATCTGCCACAAACTGCTCCCTACATGGACTTGGTCACCTGACAACAACATAACTGGCACTTTTTTGTTATTACAGAGGGAGTAAAGTTCAAATGTGAACCCTGGTTTTGGGCCCACAAACACACGGCATGAAAGCAGATTAGCATACTCCTTAACATACGTTGTCACTAACTTCCTGTTGACAGGAAGTCATAAGATAGTGCTGTCTGTTTATAATGATCCAGACCAGTTTACAGGCTTAATGGATCCTTGTTTGCGTGGGAATATAACATCAGTGCAGCTTCACATGCCCAACAGACTAGACAGATCCAGGTTCAGCGTAGGCCTGTTTGTGTTGGTAATAAGACAGGGATGTCTTCTGCTCCCCTTCAACTGTTAGTATTGTGTCACTTCCTGGATGTGAGAGGAAGTGGTGGTTTTCTGGTGTGTGTGATAGAACACGCGACGCAGAAGAAGATGTGGTTTATGACGATCAGTGAGTGAGTAGCCTCCTCCATTTAACACAGAAAAGATTAACCATATTAGTGCAGGTGAACATGTTGATGCATTATAAAGAATAAGAAAAATCATAGACTCTTAAAATGTAAGAGAATGACTTAAGCTGGATTTTAAAGTATAGTTTATAGAGGTACAGATCTACAAATCAAGTGGCAAGTCTGAAAAAAAGTCATGACACAAAGGCACCATCGTCCCTTCAACAAGCTCACATTCACACTCATGTATACATTCACTCACTGAGAGATGATGTCCAGATAAGTATGACAGATAAGTATCTGCAAACAAGACTAGCGCATGAAGAAATTCAAGTAGCAGTGGTTGCATTCTTCCAACATCATCAATAGTTAAAGCCTGTTTAGAATGATATTAACAATTAAGGAAACATCAAGTAAAAATGCTGCAAAGAAATATCATGTTGCTGCTGTTAAGCTGTAATACTACTCCTCTGAGGACTCTTTCTCTGTTGCTGCTGTGTGCCACATAAAAACTATACACTATATACCTGTTGCTCCAACAACAGATATTTACTGTGTAAAAACCTGTGGCTACAACATTGTGCTGGAAGATAGCAACTTATTTTAGACAGCTGTCACGGATGGAATGAATGTGATATATTCCAGGGGCGTAACGAGCCACCGATTTTGAATGATGTATTGATTCAATGACCAGTGATGCGATATCATTGATAACATTGATCCATATCATCTTTAAGATGCGCATTGATTTTCAAATTCCCATGGCATGTCTGTGCATGTCCATCATTAACATTCAAACAGTGTCTACCACCTCTGCTAACATCAGCTCTGTCACCACCTGTGTGTTGCTGCTAGCTAAAAGAATACCTGTGACTAACCACGAGTGTTCCTGATGAGTTTCATACAGCTTTATATCGCTGTATTGTTTTTTAACTCTTACTTTGTCATTCACAAAGCAAGTAAGAGTCCCTGGTATAAGCTACAACTTCTGGTTTGGCTGTTTTGCTGCTGGGAGCAAAAGTTCATATCAGACATCAAAATGTCATTTTTATTTTTTCATGAATGGAAGAAGTGGTATATGTCCGTAAAACATAAACCCACTGCCTAGTAGCATATCTGCCATTGGAATAGTGACCACTAGTCATAGTGGCATACCACTAAGAATTGACATGTGACTCCAAAACAAGAGTGGCACACCACCACCATGCCGGTGGTCAGTGGGATCTGCCAGTGAAGTGAAAGTGATAAGCCAGTTATGTCTCACACTGTATTGAAATATCACTAAGGAGCAGTGGCATATTTAGATAAGAATGGATATATTATAAAATAAATACTATATTTGACATTTACTTTCCTCTTCCCCTAGCGACATCAGAATGGATGAAACACTTATTTCCTCTCCGTCATGTTGTCTTCACAGATGTTTGTAGAAAACAGATAATAAACCATTAATATGAGTAAAGCCTCCACAAGTGTCTTTTGACCTACTTTCCAGCTTCCTGAGGAAGCGTTGTGAGTTTGCAGAAGGCTTAGCTGCTTAAGATGTGAACTGCAGTGCTGTTGACTGAGAGCTTAGGCACCTCATCCATTATGCTGAACTCTACCTTGGAGACTGTCTGATTTCTGTGCCCGATGGGCTTTTATCCCAAACCTCTGGGACGCAGTGTGCCGTTTCTGTCACCTCTCTAAACGCTCCTCTTCCTTTCTCTTGAAATTTCATCCTAATAGGAATTCACCCTGACTTTTAAACATTTAATCCCACACAGTATATACATTATAATGTACATAAAGTTGCTTATATAAACTCGATGTAACTGCATGTGTGCCCTATATCAACCCTAAGATGTGGATTTTATTTGTATGCAGTAATGCTTTCAACATGGTCCAGCAAGATTTAGATGTCTATCAGTGTGTGTTCAGATGATGTGGCAGATTCGCCCAGAGGAAGTGGAAGATTTTGATGGTTCATGTGAGCTGAGACATAGAGGAGGGACAGACAGAGGCCGCATCACACAGTCTCAGTCTTACTTCCTCTTATACTGCATGTTCTACTGCATTTGCTTAATCACCATTACTGTAATTGTTCTCCTTTTCTGTCTTCAAAATGACAGGAAGCAGTTGTGATTTAGAAAATGATTTGATTCTTGAACAAGGGTTTGTAAATATATTTTTCATGAGACTATACTCCCAAAGTAACAAGTTCAGTTTATTTGCTTAATGTGAACTCAGCAGAAAGAAGAGAAACAATGGCAGAGAATAGGGTTCTGTGTCCAGTCTATGCTTAGCACTACTCCCATCTTTTTATTGCCATCTGATATACTTTCAACATGATGATATCACATTTTCTCATCATTCCATTAGCCCTCTTTCAAGTCGATTCTTCCATGCTCTTATACATAAAGCTGCTTTCCACCTCCATCACTTTCCAGCTTTGTGTAAGATGTAAAGGAACCCTTGACACTGTTTAGCCACATGTGCAAAACAAATCACTTTTCTCGCTCAGCTCCATTAGCTGCAGACCCAAACACTGACTGCCATCAAACCTGGGTGGGAGCTGGAGAGAAGGGGGATGGGAGTGGGGGATGGAAGGAGAAGACAGATGTGTTCATGGAGGCTGGAGGAGGGAAGAGAGACGATAACAAGGTCTCCTTCCCGATATTTTAACTTTAAACCAGCAGAGCTTTCAACAGGTCCATCATTACACGTTCTGTAGCCAAGCATTGTTCTAACCCCAAGCTAATCAGTGTTGGTTTCGAAATGTTAGGGAAGTGGTAGTGGGTGGTCTCCAAATCTGTTTTGTTTTGTATTGTGTCCTCCAGGTGATTTGCTGGGCCTAGTTAACTAACTTCCAGAAGGATAACAGTCAAATTAAAAAGGACAGAGTTAGAAAAAAAATTAGCTAGAGCAACAAGAGACTAGGGAAAAGAGTAACTTATGTAAGATTTACAGGGAGAGTTCAGAGGGAACACAATGTTCCTATGGAATATATAAATAAAAGGAAGGAGATTTTTTTGAAAAGAGGGATCATGTCATGACAAAGGCAAAACCAGAGGAGAGTTGGAAAGTTGGCTGTGACTGACCTGACCATAGTGTTGTATGGACATCTATATAGGGTAATTCAAACCTCTGCGCAAATGCATAGACTCATAGTAAACATGTGTTTCTCATTTGTGACCTACATATAGGCTTCTGAAGAAAACATGAAAGAAATGTGGTCAGACTTAATTCAGTGGTGACAAAATCAACAAAGCACCCACAGTGAAAATCCATCAGTAACAGATGATGTAACCATTTTCAACCATTTCCCATTTTCAACCAAATACTGTGAAAAAGTGAGAGATGCACTCAAATGATGGAAAGATAAGCAAAGTAGAACTTTTGTGTTAATTGATGTTTTGATCTGTCTTTCTTACTGTAGATCCTGGAGTGAAGACGGGCAGCAGACCAGGGAAAAGCAGGAGAAGTCCACTGCAAACCCTGTACAACGGAGACCAGGTGAGAACACAAACAGGCACATAAAAAACATTGATCTGTCAAACTCTCAGAGGCTGGGCTGGCAAGCTTTGTAATGAGTCAATAACTACTGAAAATCCCTGCATGCTAGTTTGCAGCAATGCTAGCAGCATGGCTTTGTTGATAGCATTGTCAGTCGGTTGATCAGTCTAGACCGGAATGTTTTGGCAATTATGGGACGGATTGCCGTGAAATTTGGGACACACATTCATGTCCCCCTCAGGATGAAATGTAATTACTTCAGTGATATTTAAAATTATCACCATCAGGACAAAACTTCGATTTGTCCAATGCTGTAATTAACATTAAACATGGGGGCTTTGAATCCCTTTGAGCTTGGAGAAAATAAGCAACTTACATGTTTCGCATGTTTTGGCTGTAACTAGCAGCTGTTACATTTCATACATTTTCAGCACCAATTGGCAGACACAGTTAGCAACTAGCTGATGAGTTTTGCAGTTTAACAGCTAGTTGGTGGAGCCCAAAAACAGAGAGAGCTAAATCCCTCCATGTCGGCGACAGTGGAGGTCGAGGTTGACTGGAGGGTTGTCTGTCTGTCTGTATAGATATACATTTATATCCAAAAGGTCAAAACCTTCTGGCAATTATTCATTATTCAGACTGTGACCATAGTTCACATTTGGTCAATACTGCATTGGTAACACTAATCTTGTGGTCCACATTGAAACTGTACTGATTGTGTAGATCTTCTGTGCTACTGGGTTGAAGACGTGTGTGAAGCGTCTTCATTTTACAATTTGTAGCTTTTTTGCAGCAAAATCCATATTTGAAGCATTGCAGTCCACTACAGGCTCATTGGTTTTTGCTGATATTGAGCTTCAGGTGATTGTTGTTGCACCATGTGATGAAGCTCTCTATCAGTCCTCTGGACTGTAAAAATAGTCTGTAAGTGAAGACATGAATGTAAACTGCATCTTGTCTGGGTGGTACAGACATACAACCACAAGGTTGTAATTATATATTTTTTTGTAAGATATTGAAGTTAAATATGAAATCCACTTGTCTCAGGATATTAATACTCATCTGAATTTGTCATGTGATTATTGAACTGCTGTTTAGCTCTTGCAAAATAGCACTGGTTACAGGAGTTGCTCTGGACAAACAACTTGCCTAGAACAATTTTATGAAAGTTTTTCTATTTCTGCTTCTCCCCCTCATGGTTCCCCACATCGCCCTGATCACATCCCTACAAGCAGCTGGAGCTGTTGGCAGCTCAAAGGTCCCTCCAAGACCGCAGGGAGGTGTTGGAGCAGGCGTGTCTCAGCCACACAAGGAAGCGGCAGGTGCTTTCACCTGAGGATCTCAAACACCTTATTGTGGATGATAAACACAGCCTTATTTACTGCTATGTGCCCAAGGTTGGTTACCATGACATTAAGCAGTGCAGCTGAAATTGTAGACCAGAGGTTTTCTGACTGATAGTGCACTTCACTAGGAGAAGACTTGAAGGGGGGGGGGGGGCACTGAGGGAGGGTGGTGTAAAAAACCATGGTCCTTCAAATCTGAATACACAGATATGATGCATATATTTTCAGACTCAGTGTGACTTATACTTTCCAAGAATGTCATCATCTCAGGTGTCCACTGAGAATAGACAATGCACAAATCTGCTTAGATATCAGAGAAAAAAGATGCTCCTTACACCTCCAGAACTTACCTGACAATCATCATGTTTTTAAGTTTTCTTCAGTTAAAAGTAATTCTGTAGTAAGTAAGACTGTGTATTTGGAACTCAAAGAAAATCTTCCTCCTTTTTAATCACCTCCAGGTAGCCTGCACCAATTGGAAGCGTGTTCTTATGGTCCTCACCAGTGATGGCCGCTATACTGACCCCCTCGCCATCCCTGCAAATGAGGCCCACGTGGCAGGTAACCTCCGCACACTTTCTGAGTTCTCAGTCCCTGAGATCAACCATCGCCTTCGCAGCTACCTCAAGTTCATCTTTGTGCGGGACCCCTTTGAGCGCCTGGTGTCTGCCTACCGGAACAAGTTCACCCGTAACTACAACACTGCTTTCCACGAGCGTTACGGAACCAAGATCATCCGCCGGCACCGACCGAACCCGGAACCTGAGGCACTGGAGAAAGGGAATGACGTTTCTTTCCATGAGTTTGTCCAGTACCTTGTGGACCCTCGAACCCAACGGGAGGAACCTTTCAATGAGCACTGGGAGCGGGTGCACTCCCTCTGCCACCCCTGCCTGATCCACTACAATGTCGTGGGGAAGTACGAGACTCTGGAGCCAGATGCTCAGGCTGTGCTCAGGTTGGCTGGAGTGGAGGGATCACTTCAGTTTCCAACATCTGGTAAAAGCACCAGGACCGATGGCAACATGGCAGCACGCTTCTTTAAGCATATCAGTCCTTTCTACCAGAAGAAACTGTTCAACCTGTATCGAATGGACTTCCTGCTCTTCAACTACTCCACACCAGAGTACCTCAGGACTCGATGAGGGCCAGAGAACAGAGGAGTGACATCAGTGCCATGGATGGACTAGTGCTGATAGTTTTCCATCCCCTTCAGACCTTTTGGTAGCGATGGATCATTTTGCACTTTTTTGGACTCTTTGTACAGATTTCATCCCTGCCTGGAGTGGTCCATCACAAGCACTATGACTGTCCAACAAAAACTTGATTTTCTGGTTTCATTAGGTGGAACTTTCTAAATGGAACCAAGTTTATTCCTGAGAAGAAAAGACAGACAGTTCATGTTGTAATCTGAGCATCTGTCACATTGGTTGGCTTGCTTTCCATTGTGAGAATGGTGTGTTGATTGGAAGCTCAGCAGAACAGAATGCATAGGCAGGTTGTTCCCAAAATGTGTTTGAAAATGCAGCCACATGAACTGTCTTTACTAACAGGTCCTTTCTGTCAGTTCGCTTTCAATTCACTATTTATTTTTCATTGCCATTTCTCACCTAGAAATTACTTTGCCAAATGGAGCACATCTTTCTTTGACTTTTAGTTTGGTTGTCTATTCCATGTGGTTGTTGAGTTGGTGTGATACGCCTTGCCAGCATCCCTGCAGTGCCCACTACAGTGAACATTCTCCGTGGCTCGTTCTTCTGAGAAATAATGAGCCATAAATGCAAGTCACACTTCAGAGGAGCCGGTTCTCCTCTAGCATCGGTATAAAGGTGAATGTGCTGACTGTGAACCCTAACACAGCAGATTCGTTCAAAGCACCAACAGTACAGTGGTTGGGTGGCCTTTATTTATGTGTGTCAGTGCAGAAAGTATTTATTGTTATGGAAACATGTGGTAGTAAGGATTTGTGAAGATGAGTTTTATATGAAAGAAGGGAGGGCTTCCTCTGATGGGATTTTCTTGCTTTTTCATGGAGTTACCTTTGCACATAAACTCATGCCAAATAGAAATCTTCTGAACAATCAAGAAATCATCATATCTTACTCTTCTTTTCTCTCCACTTCCCCGATAAAGCCTTATTCCTTGGCCTTGTCTTATATAACTTGTCACAGCACTTGTTGACCCTTACATGTGTACCTGAAAGTCATTCCCAGGGAAACCTGCAGTTGCTCCTTAATTCCAGTAAAAGCTTGTTGCCATCCCTCCTCTATCACTGTCTGCATTTAGCTCCGAGCAGGTAGGCTGAACAAACAACCACATAGCTGTGGTCAGGGCTGGGTCCAGCTCAGCACTGCCCCTCATCAAAGCTCTCCTTGTGAGGGTGAATGCAGGCACCTGAGGGGTTAATCCACCTACAGTCATCTCCACTGCAGGCCCTTGTTCTGTAAATGTGATGGAATTTATGGTAAATAATATGGAGGTTAGTGTTGGAAAATATTTATTAATGGCCTGTATTGTGAAAATATCATGTTTAAGTAATGTATTCATACTGTTACAATGATGGAGGTGTGGAGAAAGTTCATGCTCAAGGCTAATGCCACACATTAGCTGCCACTAGCATGACACACTCAAATCTCATATCAGACTGATGGTGGTTGAGTTGCATTGGGGGTAATGTGGCCATAAGGTATTGACAAGGAAGAAGAATGCCTGGAAGAAAAAATATTTTGGAAATTGTCCTCACAAGTCAGACCATGTTAAGGAGTGTAATGCTAAATTAGTGAAGTTCCCTCTTAAATCCATTATTTAGGATTATCAGATTTCATTTAGGACAGTCCGATCTGACAGTACATTTGCAGATTGAACTACTTTACAGAATTTTGCATAGTTTGAGTTAAGAACATGTTCTGCAGTCAGGATATTAGTTCCAGTGTTACTCAAAAACATGCACAGTAGTGTTAATGCCTGTCAAGACAAGTTGGCATTGAATGAGCAATAATTTCACCTGTCTTCCAGATTTCTTGTGTAAAATGTTTCATCTTGCTGAAGAGTATTGTCAGATGGGCCCTGGAAGGCTCACTCTGGAAACATTGCTGTTTTAGTCAAGCTTAGAAAAGTGCAATATCTGTGTGTGAGTATCTGTAACGTGTTAAAAGCTGTATCTTTCCAAGTGACTTCCTCTTTTCTTCAAACATTACTTTTGCGCCGTCATGCCTGTGCCACATGTTGTTTTTCTGTTTGGCTGTGATTGCAGCCATGGATTACAGGGTTTTGGTTTTAATGCTCTCCTGTGTAGCAGTGTCTGATTTAAGCCATAATTTGCGAGAAGATGTGACTTGCCAGAACCCAATCACACCCTTGTTTTTTTTTCTTCCTACTGGCTCGATGACATGCTGCACAAAATATATATTTTACCTTTTAATTACTTTGTTCCTGGAAAATACACAACACAAATAACAAGTGGCTTGTCTTTGCAAAGCTCCGAAGCCTAGACACTGCTGTGTATGAGCACAGCTAGTCACACATCTCCACCCGTTTGTGTAGAAATGCTCCTTTAGTCAGACCTGTGACTTGCTGAGTCACTGTGAAAAAGTGCACAGAGCACGATCTGAAAGAATCTGTCAGTTTACTTGTGCCACAAAACTGTGAATGTGATAACTTGATAACTGAAGTGCACTTGCTGATGATGTTTGACTGACTGCTTACCATGAAGTTTCAACAAATACAGTCCCTTAACAGCAGAACTGTGTGTGTGTGTGTGTGTGTGTGTGTGTGTGTGTGTGTGTGTGTGTGTGTGTGTGTGTGTGTGTGTGTGTGTGTGTGTGTGTGTGTGTGTGTGTTTTTATACCCGAGAGATATCCTCCCATAGACAGCTGTCCTCCATGTGATGGTATGGGATGCATCCACAGAGTTAGATTTTTTTAAACATGCCAGTTGTGATAAAAATGACATGATTTTGCAATTGAACGTGTTTTTTAAAGTTGCTTTGTGACAGATTTTAAGATTAGAGCATCTTTCAGATTATTCTGGTAGTGTGCAGTGTGTTTCGATCTACCTGCTTTTTATGCGTTTTCAAACCAACCTGAGTAGAAACAGATAAAATAATTAAAAACAGAAGCAGAAAAGTCTTTGCATGTGGCAGAGGAGGAAAAGTTGAGGTATTGCTAACAGCAAAATGCAACAAAGTGCAATGGAAACAGACTTGACGAATAAATCCTGATGCACATGAAGCAGTGACCTATACATCCACTGAAGCCTCTGCACTGAAGCAGCTGCTTATGGATGGAATGTGCATTGAGTTGCATTTTCTTTATAGATTTTTGGGAAATGTGGTTGTGCTGCAGTTGGATGGAAACCTGGCTGGCATCATTGCTGATACCAAGTAAGAAAAAGATAAAATCCTCCCTGTTTTGTTTTGTGGCTGATTTTGGAGATGGTGCTAAAGTAACACAGATTTCATTTCACTGTTGGTTTTTATTAAAATATAACTGTTCATAGCCACAAAATTACACAAACACTCACCAAACATTTGTCACATTTCATGATTCCACACTTCTTTGCGCACACAGAAGACAGAACATAGAGAAGGTGTGAAGCTCAGTGACAGTGAAGAGAGCAGGATTAGAAAACAAAGGCATTTTAAAAGCCCCTAAAGTCTTAATGTGGCAGTGTCAACACTGAAGTACAGTACAGAAAGCTTTCCCTACAGAAAGCAGAAGAGAAAGGACTTGCAACATTTAAAGCAACTATTTTTTGACATTGACTTGGCTGAAAATGAGGTTTTAGCAACACGTTAACTTTGTTTTTCAGGCAACGCTAGACTACAAGTAAGACAAAAGTGCACATTTGCAAATGGCACTTTGCCATTACGCTCTTTTAGACACTTAATAGGGCTGGATGATAAAGCTATTTTTTTAAGGGAACAGTTTGACTTTGTAAATATGCTTATTCACTGTCTTGCCAAGAGTTTGATGAGATCCTACAGTTAGCTTAGCTTAGCATGGAGACTGGTTGCAGCGGAAACAAATAGTCAGGCTCTGCTGGGTTTAAAAAAAAAAAAAAAAACAGTCTGCCAGAACCTCAATATATCTTGTTTGTTTAAACAAAGACAGCCACTGAAGACTCCTAAAGTCACAGTCCATGAAACTCAACATGTTTTTACATTTCAGTAGTTCAACAGAGCCTCACGAGCTCTGCTGCCACTCTTCAAGTCTTCATGCTAAGCTAAGCTAACTGGCTGCTGGCTCTAGCTTCATACAGACTGGACAACGTCACATCTGGGGTTAGTGTCAGTTCCACTGCAGTCAGTCTTTCTGTTAAAATGAAGCCTCGGCTCTCTATCAACCGTCTCCTGTAATTCTTGGCAATAAAGTGAAAAAAAAAACATATTTCCCAAAACACGGAAATATTCTTTGAAATCACCATCATTACTACAAACCTAAATTGAGTCACAATCAAAACTACAAGGAAAATATCTGACTTCCATATAGTGTATTTACTTAAAGAATAGCTACAGAAACCAGTGCCATCAGTCTGGTCCAGAGAACTAGAATCTTTAACTGTAATCCATGACGACAAACATCAGAAGGGAACCAAAACAGTAACGGAAATACATTACAATGATGTGTTTTTAAAACAAGGTTATCAGTACATTCACTTTTATCTGTGTAAATCTGACACTTTCTGGTGATAAAGACTTAAGGATATATAGTCCAGCCCTGTTGATTAAGACACACTTACAGAATGTGCTAGAACAACACAACCTTACCCGTGGTCTAGTTCTCACAGTAGCACAGTTAACACAGAGATCTCATACGACAAGCTTGATTGAAATAAACTGTGATTCAAATAGTCAATATCTATAATTCATTACCCTCTAGTGTAGAAAGCACTGTGTAACAGTGTCACAATAAAAGCTTTTAGCAAAATACTATCCACACTGAAATACAATTATTGATATTAGAAACGCTTCAGGATTCAGTGTTTATGAGATCTATCTCCAAAAATAGGTATTACTAGTAGCAGCAAACAGCAAAAATGTTCCATCTGACTTCATGAGTGTATTTACACACATTTGTATTATTATTTTGAGAAATCATATGAGATGAAGCTCATACACATGAAGTAGTGCAAGCATGCTAACAAGAACAGAGATAGCCAGTGCAGCTCAGACTGTAAACTCTGTGTCTTATTGCAGTTACTTTTTTTTTTTTTTTTAATCCCAGACAAACTTTAATCTTTTGTGTTTTCGTGTAAACTGAAATAATGCAGAATTGGGACATGAAAATGACTTTAAATCGGTGTGGTCAGACAAAACTGCAACACATTTCAGACATAGCACGACTGCATTCACAGTCAATGAAACAACAGGAACAGACATGAATTTGCGAATTGATGCGAAATAACTGGAGGGAAAATAACTGTAACATAATAACGTTAGTTTTGAATTCAGTCAGAAGCTGAACTGAACACTAAGGTCTGCCAGTCAGAAAATTAGCTTCACTTCCTGTCTGACCACACCTTTAAGATTAACATGTGCATATATGTGCACTCACTGCTGTAGTGATGAGGTTTTATCGTTCTGACAATGAACAGTAAGGCTTTGTGAACCCTCCATTAAAGGGACTATTGGTATCAAGTAGTGAGGAAATTTCCCAAGATCCTCTGCAGCTACACAGTCGATGTAAACATGTAAACCTTGGGTGACGGGTGAAAACCAGTCTGCCTCAGTTCACTGCTGTTTGTTTGTTTTTTACATTGAGTGGCAGCACAAAGTTCACAACGCATTATCGCAAAATGTTTTGGGGGGGAATATTTAGATTGCTATACAAACGGTGAGAGGTGTAGGCATGTTTTCTGCTCTTCACAGTGCTTTGGAACATGACTAAGTGTTTGGGCTTTTCAACTATTTCTGGTATGATGCGGATTTAAAAAAAAATCTCATTGCTTACAATGATTTTTTGCCACCTTAATTACATAGTATGTGCAATAAAAAGGAGTGCTTGATTTGCACACTCTGGAGAGAGTTTCTGTGATGGATCATGGGGATTTTAGTTAGCAGCAGCTCATTTTGCAGCTTTACCAAGTGATTTGTACATGGATCTATTCCAAAGCTCACAGGGAAAGCGTGCCATCTAAGTAAATATGCTTGTTTGTTTCTCTGTACATGTTGTTCCACTATGTATGAAGCTACAGTCTGCAAGTGGCTAAATTAGCCTAGCATATATACTGAAAATGGGGAAACAGCTAGCCCGGCACTGTCACCTCACTAGCTGACAAGTTGTATCTGTGTATCTGGTTTGTTTAATTCATACAACATTTAACTTCTTGTCCAAGAAAAGTTCAGGTTAATAAGCTCCAGCTTGCTTGGCTCCAATGTTTGTGCAAAGCTAAGTTAGCCGACCTGGTGGTAGCTTCATATTTAATGTACAGACATGAGAAAGGTATTGATCTTGGCATCTTACTCTTAACAAGAAAGCAAATATTTCCTAAAAATGTTGAACAGTTCCTTTAGGCTCTTAGTGGATTTTGTTCCACTGATCAGGACAAACTTTTCATTCATTGCCTGCCAGTAGGTGGCGTCACAGTAGGGACTGGTGCTGGTGAATGTTCTCCCTCCTGCACTCGGTCTTTGTGGTCAATTCTGTTTGGCTCATTTCACTAAAACATTGGTTAATTGTTCTCCAATGAACACAGTGACCGAATGGCCCATTCCATTTCTCAGGTGCAGTAAACCAACTTAGGATGAATCTGCACCTTCTCACACCAGTTTGATGGGAAGTGTTTAAGTTCGATCTGCTTTGTACTGTTCTCTATGCCAAAATCAGAGGTGACTCCATTCCTCATGACTGACACAAACTCCCGCCTCTCTGCTGCTGTCTTCCTCCTAATCAAACTGCTTCCACTTTGCTGCCATTTGCCTTTGGCCATGGAAATACCAATTACCCCATTCTGTCTGTTTGCCTCTGTTGCAGTACCTCAAAAATGAATTTGTATAAAACCTTAGGTAAAGATCATACATACATATAAACATATGATATGATAAGATAAAACATTCACCTGTGTGTCACAGGTGCGTAACCTGGTTTCTCGTGGATCTAAACCTGTCCCATTCATTCTAAATAACTCATGATGATTCCAACTCATATACTGGACATTCAGCAATGATTAATTACAGTTAGTGTACCACATAAGTCAACTTCCACAACCTCTACCCAGTATTAATGCATAGAACAGCCCACACCAACATGGACTACTTTAAGTCTGTTCTGTCCACAAGTTCAAAGAAATGTCCAAAAGCAACAGTCTTGCTGTTATGATGTAAAGTTGCTACATGTTCCTCTGATGAAGTCACGGGGATGAGCTGAGAGACAAGGTGAGCACAAACTAAAAGATGGACAGATAAACAGGAATGATAACAAAATAAAGTTCAATCTGCTGTAGTACAGGCATGGGGCACATCTGGGGTGTATGAAGCAAGCGGGGCAGTTTGATTCAGCCCGCAAGGCAATTCAGAAATACAAACAAAGCAATTCAGAGTTACAAAAAAATCCCTAGAGAGCAATTACTTTTTATTTCTGCGCTAAAATGAAATAACAAAAAATAGTGGCCTAACGTGTCCTTCTGGGTGGTCCCTTCTTGCTGTCCAGGTCACAATCAGGATGAACAGAAAGCGTACAGAGTTATGAAGTGTCATCGATGACATGCGCATTATGGCGCCTGTCAAGAAAAACAGCACTTTCCACGAGAAATGGACAATTGATTATTTTTTCGTTGAAGTAAACGACCAATTTCATTACAGCTACAAACAAACTAAACTGGGTGAGCTACAAGGACAAATGTGCTTGGATAAAGTTCAGTGGACTTTGGATGCTCAACAAGCAGCTTTGAGACCACATTCTGACAGAGACTGTGTTATGAGGGCAAGATCTGTGGTCAGCTGAAACCTCATTCAGAAGGAGAATTAGTGAAGAAGAGCCTTGTTGCTGCTGTGGAGCTGCGAGAACCAGACAGAGTAAAACTGTTCCAAAATGACGCTTTGTCTTAAAGAATTCATGCAGATGAAAGTAAAACCAGACGTGGAAACTCAGTGATAGCAAGTGTGTGATTTGGCCTTCATGGTGGACATCACCAAGAAGCTCTCAGAGCTGAAGCTCAAGCTCCAGCAGCTTCTCAGCTCTCTGCTTTCAAATGAGAAATCATTTGAAGTGAAAGTGCAGCTGGAAAGAGGAAACACTGCAAGTTTCTACTCTGCAAGAAGCAAAAGCTGCTGTGACATCTGAACATGCTGGTGAGAGTGAAAACTCCTTCAGGCGTTTGGTGAGAGGTTTCAGGACATGAACGATAAACAGAAGGAACTGAACGTATTAGCTGTTTAATGTGGAGGCAGCCGATGAGCCTGACAACCTACAGCATGAGGAGCCCCATTCTGAGGAGACATGCAGTGAAGTCTGCATCTGTGTTTGAGACAATTCTTCTCAAAACTGACGCTTGCAAAGATTCAGTTCAACTTAAGACTGACTGAACCAAACCTGTAAACCATCATCATCATCATCATCATCATCATCATCATCATCATCATCATCATCATCATCATCATCACAACCATCTGACTTCAGACGCCTCAGCAAAGAGCTCCAGCCATCACAGCAGAGGTTAGTGTGATATGTGTGTCCAATAATTTAGTATGGCCCTCAAAGAATGTTATAAAAAATTTAAACACTGGCCCTTGATAGGAAAAAGGCTCCCCACTCCCGCTGTAGTAGAGTCCTCTAAAGGACAGGAAAATAAAACATCTAAATACTTTTGGCTTTTCTGTCTTTTGCCCTCAAATAAAAGAATTATATTGGTTGAATGTGTTCAGACAACTAACACTTCACCCAGATGGATGGGTGGAAGTGGGTGGATGTCACCTGTGCTGTCTCTCCATCACTGTAAAGGTTTGAATTTGTTCCAAAGGCTGATTCCTTGTATGAACTGGCCCAGTGATGACCATCAGAAAATGCTTTATTGTCCGATCAAAAGCATCTCTGAGCAAATGTAACAAAACTGCTGCAATAAGACAGTGGCTGATAAGAGTTCAGTGATGAAGAGGAAGAATTCAGAGACCCAGGCTGTGAACAAGTGAGACACAGCGGAAACACAGGGCCAGAAAGCCAGTGCCCAGCAGGTCCCCCAGGGCGGTCAGGTAGGGGATGGAGAAGTTGTCAGGGTCCAGACTCCGTCTCCACATCACACGGATGATGAGGTCGGCAAAGTAAAGGAGGATGGCCACCTAGAGGGAGAAGAAAACTGAGCTGAAATAGATGCGATTAGAGAAAAAAAAGGGATATAAAGGGGGAAAAAATGAAAATGTAATTTTCAAAGATGCTTTCCTCAGCATTGTTATATACGTATGAGCATAAAAGCACAAGATTGATGCTGCGACTCCCAAACAGTTAGCCACAAGCCACAGTTAAACAAAGCCCACTATTCAGTTCTATGAAGAATGTAACAAATAAATAAATCACTTTGAGACTTATCTGAACGTCCAATAGATTATGGAAAGGACAGGTTTTTATGCACTGAACAGCTGAGATGACATTACGTCGAGGAGGTCAGAAAGGTGAGCGCGGTGTACTTTTGGTTCTGTCCTGGAACAAATCTTTATCTCACCGAGCTGCTGGAACACCAACATCTGGCACAGATCATTTCACAGTTAGGTAACAGATGGCAGCAGCCATTTTCATCAGACTGTACAAAGACTTACCTCTGGTGACTGGTTTCCACAGTTTGTATCAGAGTGTCATGTGAAACTTCAGGGCCAAGCTGAGTTTCACATGACGCTCTGAGGGCCAGTGAGTTCACGAGGAACCGTTCAGCATCAACTGCCACTGACAGGATTCTAAAAGGTCTCTTTTCTTCTATTTGTTGCAGTGAACAGGAGACATGAAAACATGTCACAAAAATATGAACCTGCAGGAGTTTTTACCTGCAGCAGAGCAGCACACAGGTAGCAGATGGTGAAGGCTACAGAGATAGGCGCCTCCTCTCCCTGCAGCAGAGAGATGGCGTAGAGGAAGACCAGGTGACCGGGGACAACCAGCATCAGAAGCACCCGCGCTGACTTGGAGTTCACCCCTGGGTGACACAGAGATCATTCAATTTGGTAACCAGGCAGGCTACTTGGTTTCAGTCATATGATCACTTTATGCATGTGTTTTCCTCACTGCTAACTGTCTGCTGACATCATGTTTCACACTGCGTTTACATGAGTGATTTTTGGACTACAGATGTTACAGTTACAGATGTAAACATCATGTTCTGGTTTCAAAATTGCATTTGACATTTCATTTTGCAAAAGGCGCCGCCATGCTATTGCATTACATTAACATTTACATCACGCTGTGAAGTGGGCAAAATTCAAATGAAGATGTAAAGTGTCTGTCCTCTTGTCAAGGCGGGTCTCAGTCAGAGTGTCACAGCCTCTGTGTTGTGTTCCTCTTGGTAAAGGCTGCTGACTTAGTTCCTCTCGGTGTGATGCTGTGGTCTATGCTATCGACGGTGGCTTTTTTTTTCGTGGTGCTTGCAAGATGAATGACAATGACACACTTTCACTTGCACCCACCAGCAGATGGTTTTTTATTGGGTGTGTTACTGTTTGGACCCATGTGGATGTGGCTTATTTCAGACACATTAGAGCCAACAGCAAAACCTAAACCTTATTATAACTGAACAAGCACTAAACACTAAAAAGCTCCTCTGTGCTGCTGCTCAGTCAGGGGATCATTTTCTGTGAGTCTGACCCTTTTCAAATTACACACAGTCATTTGAGCCATTGTTAAAATAAAAATACTTATTAGTGCAGCTTTAAAGAGGCACTCTACCATGGAGCAGAATGTGACCGTATTAAGAGTGTGCAATGCAGCAGTAACTGATACTCTTTGGAAAGATTGGTTGCTTTTCACACCTGCTATTTGTCTGACGGTGGCTCTTATTGTAAGTCACCCTGGGTGAGCACTGCAGGTAAATATCTAAGGTTTTATGAAAAACAGATGCAAAGCTATGCATTCAGCATGGCAGCGCTACCTGAGGAGAAGAAGGTGATGCAAGGGTTGGGCCAGTGCTGCCGCATCTTGTAGGGCAGCACCCCTGGGATGGTCCAGAAGTGCAGGTAGGTCGAGATCCTGCTGGCCTGGATGGCCACCAAGTTTCCACCCACTCCTACAGAGAGGAAGGAAAGACAGAGGACAGTCTGACTGGTGTGTGAGTGAATGAGTGAATATAGGAATGAAGGGGTGTCACAAGGCAGAGCAACCACTGTCATCTGCAGGTTGCAACTTCATTTTTACCAAAAAAAATAAATAAATCACAATTTTCTGAGTATTTGAAAAAAATTCTTGTTTTCCCACACAGATTGATTTGAAAAGCCAATATTGATTTTCTAACATCACAATCAGCTGAAACAGAAAGTTCTTTCCCACAACAGCTTCAGAATCAGTTCCGCTTCATCTCTTTCATCGTGGTCTGCACACAAATTGAGCCAAGTAATGACGCAGGCTTGGCTCAGCCGTGATCCGGCCGGGGTTTACAGAGAGCGGAGTCCATCTCAATAAACCACGCGGGAATTCTGCCGAATGCAAAACAACAACCAGATCCCACCGCTTCTCAAAAACGCCGCTTGAGTCCTGTCATCAGCACGGGTATCTGTGGCTAATTCAGTTACACCAAACACCTTTCCAAGTATTTACTCCAAAAAATCAGCGCAGATGTTCTTTTGTGAGATGGAAAAGACTTGAGGGAACATTTAGTTAAACATAATACTGGTTTATTTGCAAGCCAGTGAGGGAAAATGGGAAATTCAAACCAGATTGGTGAATTTAGAATTGAGCAGAGAGAGGTGCAAAGACAGAGAAGGAGAGGGAGATTGTGAAACGGCAGGAAGATGGGCAGAGACAAAATGAGAAACAGTGACAGTTAGAGTCGATGCTTATTAAAGGCCCTGTCAGCTGTGCCAGGACACTGGGTGTGCTCCATTAGTGGTTTATATCGACATTTCTCCTTTACTGCATGCGTCATTTCACAGCCAAACCACTTATTCTGAAAGCTGCTCCTTTTTTGCCTCCACTTCTCTATGTCTCAGTGCGTTTTCCCTCATTCTTAAACAGCAGTATGAGGTGAAAATCATTTTTCTATGTGCATTAAGTAGCTACAAACCATCAGACATAGCTTCATTGTCTGATTTCTACAGCTGATTAGGACTTTCTCATAGAGAAAAGAGCTGCGTGCAAATCCAGAAAATCAGATTGAACTGTTAGGGACCGGACATGGGTCAGTTTACAGAAATCCATACACACTGCTCATTACTTCTATCCCTCTGTTTAGGTCTAGTAGTGAATGGCTGACAGAGAGAGATGAAAAAGCTTCTGAGGCTGAAATGCAAGTCACTTTTGTCACATCTTAGGTTTATGAGGTGTACTTCAAGCAGAGCACCACGCATGACCACACTGGTGTTTTACCTTTCCACCACTATGATGGGTAACATTTGTTTGCCCCCTTAGTTACTGCTGCTGTGCTTTACTACTCAAAGGTTTGTCATTTTCTCTCATTTCTAACTGACGAATGGCGATTTTGTCGGTAGCGACTGCTACCAGCAGAATACATCAGCTGTAGCTAACTAGCTAATTAAGCTAATGTTAGCTTCATGTGTTGCATACACTGTCTCCAGCTGACATTTTAATGTTTCAAGCTGACTCATTTTAAAACAAGAGCCCTAGAAAGCTGATCTTAGATATGCACTTGATGGCTACAAACATGGAATAATGCTAAAAAGAGGCGAATGCTAAATGTTTCTGATGCCTGCGCAGAGCCCAGAAGATATTTAAGTACCGAGCCCAGCCACAGCCTGTTCACCCTGCTGCCCTCTGACAAGTGATAGAAAAGTATCCACTGCCATACCAGCAGACTACAGAGCGTTGTCTCTCCTCAAGCTGTAAAAGTGCTCAACTCATCCTCCACACTCCACCATAAAAAACTGTTTTTCTTCTGCAGTATAAAGGGACTCCAGTGTGTGCTCTAGAATGACAAATAAATGAATCTTGCACCTTGAAAAAGTCAGCATCCTGACCAGCTGATGATACATGCTGACGCGAGTAGCAAACAGTAAACCAGTGTTCTTCTTTAATTGCACTGTAGAGCTAATTAGCTCTAGTATTATAAGTATGTTGGAAAATGTAAGCTCAGACTTGCATCTCATTCTGACATAGCCCTGTAAGCTTACGCACTTGGTCACTGAGACTTATGCTTTATTGTTTGTTTTTCCTACTGTTAATGCAACTTATATATTTGGGGCAACTGTTACGAGCTTCTCGTTTCGAGAATTTAATATGAGTGTGACTCATCAAAGCATTTCGATGCTCCACATGATGGCCTTGGTGCATCCCAAATAGCTGGTGCTTCTGAAAATGTTCCAGTGGTTTTAAGGCTTCATTTACTGGACATTTTGGCAGCTCTGCATGGTTTTAGCTCATTTACTGTAAATCATGCATATTTTAATATTAGAGCCAAAGATTTTCCAAAGGATCACATGTGACTTTAGACTGGTTTCCTTCCTTCCAGACAACCATTAATTTCAGCTCACTTCACAATAGCAATTCAAATCACCTTGGAAAAAAGAAGAAGACTGGTTGAGATGGGTCATCATGTATGGTGCTTTAAGCAAGCACCGTTCTGATCACTACTCTTTTTCTGGGGTTTTCTATCGTTTTTAAATTAGTCACTGCATACAGCTGCACAAGCACACAATAGAACTTATGAGCAAGAAAAATCTAAGAGGAAAAACATGAAAATTATCAGCTGCCAGCAGCAGCCTGGAAGGAAGAAAATCAATCAAAACAGTCATTTGATGAAGCTTAGGTGTGTTGTTGGGGGTGAGTGATGCACTCAGCACCAAATCTAGAGTATTACTACTCTGTTCTGAGAGCTGGACTGTGGTGTCGACTCAGGGTTTGTTATGCTGCTCAGATTCACACAGGAAGCACCCAAACTGCACAACCTGGACCTCCAAAGAACTTTGAAGACAGCAGCAGCTTTGACAATATGACCAAGAGTATCTGACACTGAAAAATGAATGTTATCACATCAACTGACCGTCAGAAGATCCAGTCAGTAATACAGCACAGTACATTTTATATACTTCTGATTTCTTGCCTGCGTGACTCCTTCCTGCTGCCGACTGCCTCTGCTGAGTCTTCAGCATTCTGCTTGGAGCCGTACAGACAGCACACTAACAGCAGGTTCATGGTTTATATATAATGATAGAAGTGTTGTCACTCTGGCCAGCAACATCCAATAAATCGCTATAATGCTTGTTAAGCTCAGAGTTTGATTACTCCTTGTGGCATCATTTAGCTTACCATTAATGACGGGGGTAAAGACAGCCATGCCCTCAAAGTTGGGATCACTCACTGTCTTGTCCAGTATAAGGCCTCCAAAACTGGAAATCACAAACACAGAGGGAATCAACGCCACATGTTCATTATGAATTACATATTAAATCATTGAAAGTGTTCGACTCATACCTGCTAATGGACATGGCCACTATAACAGGCTGCCACCCTGAGCGGAGAACCTCCCTGATCTGTGGGCTCTGTCGGGCGACCACCACCCACAGTGGGATCAGAGCCAGGAAGACCAGACACACCAGGGGGGACAGGTACCATATGTCTGTCAGACAAGAACAGGAATGAGGAGACAAAGAAATTAAATGAGACCCGCGTATATGCAACATACACAGGTGCATATTTATATCAAGTAAAAAAGTACACATGCAAGATAAGCATGTATAATACGCCCATAGACGAGTTAAACAGAGAGAGGTACTGTGAATACAGGGATACAGGGTGAGTGCACACATGCAAGCAAGTTGCGCTGCTGTATTTCAGTGCGCGCGTACACACACACACACACACACACACACACGTTGTGTTTATATCACTTGTGGGGACATTACATAGACTTACATTCATTTCCTGGAGCCTTACCCTAACCATAACCACTACCTGCCTGTTCCTAACCCTGTACCTAACCTAACCTTACCTAACCCGTAACCCTTTCTCAGTCTGCACCCTAAAATGTAATGATTTACATTAAGGGGACCAGCATTTTGTCCCCGTAAGGGAGGTCAGTCCCCACAATGTGACTGTGTAAACAGATTTTTGTCCCCATAACGTGACAAATACCTGGTCACACACACACACACACACACACACACACACACACACACACACACACACACACACACACACACACAGGATGAGCTGTCTGAGAAAAAATACATGATTTTTGCTGCCATCTTGTGTTCTGGTGACCAGCATGACGAACTCCAAAAAAGGACTGTGTAATGGTTAAGATGCTCCCTCTCATTTGACTTAACATCAATTCTAAAACTATAACACTGTTCTTATTACTACAAAACAAACATTCAAAGTTTCCTCTGAGAGAAAACGAATAAATCTAGATGTGATTTGCTGTCATAGTCAGCAGGTGCACAGGTCAACATGGAGGCTCTCATAAATCAGAGCTCGAGCTCATCTCCCTCATGACTCCACCTCCAGCGTTATTGTATGTCCTACCCATATATTCATAGAGTGTGCTGCTGACCCCGGCCAGCAGGGACAGGGTGATCAAATCACCCAGACTGGCAGCGATGGGGGTGGCCACGTTGTCAGGGTTGATCCCCACCTTCCTGGAGCCGATGATCACACCAATCATCACCAGGCCTGTCACAGACAGTCGAGAGCGAAGACAGAAACAGGAGACAATTGAGTTATTCTGAAAGGATGGAAATAGGAAATAGGATGTTGGAGAACTAGTTATCACTGTAAACAACAGTGACTGACGAGGAAAGAATGTACGGAAAGAAATAATTCTGTGAGAGCTTTCATGAGAGCTGCAGTTAACTAAGAAAACTGATTGAAAGAGAAATATTAAAAATGGCAGGAGTGAGTGAGGAGAGGAAATCTGGAAAGACGTTACTCCCTGCTGAGATAACCAGGGCTTTTCACTTCCCCGCTTTAAACCTACAAGACACTAGAGCATCTATGGTGAGGATAAATTATGGATTATGCAGTTGGTACATGAGGGAAAGAGTGATGTGGGGATACGTGAAAACCCTGCTAAGCCAGTGTGCTCACGTGGACTGACGGTCTCTGGCTTAACACTGTGAGTAAAAAATACATTAACACAAGCTTCACGTACCCTATATTTTCTACTGAGGCATTAGTGCAACATTTTGGAAATGACTTCTCCTACTGCTGAGAGTTCAATAAGATTGATAGCACTCTGACTTTTGTAAATAGATGCTTATTTTAAATTTGACACGTGGAGCAACAAAAGACTGGGAAAGTTGTGGAACGCTCCAAAAACACCTGTTTGGATCATTCCACAGGTAAGCAGGTGATAGTGTCATGATTGGGTGAGAAAGTAGCATACTTGAAAGGCTCAGTCATTCACTAGCGAGGATGAAGAGAGGTTCACCACTTGAGTGCATAAGTGCATCCTCTTAATGCAAAACAAGACAAGCCTCCCTGGTTCTTACCTAAGGAAAGAGCAGCTACAAAGGCGGTAGTGATGCTGCTAGCACAGAGAACAGCTGCCTGGTCCAGTTCAACCCCTCCTCTAGAAATCGCCCCTAAACACACTGCTGCCACTGCTGCGAGGAAGCCCACCACCGTAGCCTGAACCTGCAGAAAATGAAGAGACGTTATTACGTAGGCTGCAACTCAAAATGACTTTGATTACTCTGATTAATTTGCTGATTATTTACTCAAGTAATCAATTAGTTAATAAAACAACAAAACAACAGTCCAAACCCCAAAGATGTTCATTCTACAATGATACCAAACTAAGAAAAACAGAGGCTTCCTGCTTGAAAAATGACTGAAATGATAAACCCATGACTGAAACAGTTGCTGACTGATTTGTTTCTGCTCCATTTCTCACAGTACAATTTAAACGTTGCATCAGTTATGAATTTTGTCTAAAGTGAACATTATTTTCACAGACATGTAACCTGCTTAGACAGCACTGACTAACAATCAGTTCCATTATTACCTTTTTTGGAAACAAACTTTGAGATGCCACAGAATACAAAGCATGCCACCTTTTAATGTATTTCCAGTTAGCACTTGTTTTTGTTCACAGTGAGCTGTGACAGTGTGCAGTACACAGTCAGTCTGTTACCTGTATAAGAGCCAGATTGCTGTACACCATGGTCCACTGTTTATCAGGGTCGTCCATTTGGCCCGTGTTTGCCTAAAAACATGATATAAACTGTCATTCAACTTCAATCACTTCAATCATTCAAGTTACTGTAGAATTTTGTTTGACAAAATCAAGTGTTTATTACATATTGATATGGAATATTCTAACTGTAACCAATAAGTAGTCCGATATCTGCACCCCCCTCATTGTTACCCCCCATTAGCCCCCATTTTTCCTGTCTTGTTACACAGTAACAACATTTCAGTACATTTTAACTATTAAATAGGTACTCAGGAAGAAAAATAAAAATACTTAGTCATGTTTAAACATAAAGTTGTTGCCCATCTTATTCCCTATACCCATATTTGTCAGGTACTTGCACCCAGTGAGTATATTTTTGATATTCATATGTAAAAAAGTGAAAATATGTGGGTTTCAAAAAAGCTGCCTGATTGTTTGGCTGCTTGTGTTTCTTTCCCTGGTGGACTCAACTGTAGCAATGTCACCATGTCCCCAGATTTCAGCAACGATGATGTTAGGAAGTATCTAAATAATTCAACATGCTGCATTACATATGATCATGTCTCATCTGACTGCAAGAAACTCTTTAACTTCAGACTTTTTAATGGTATCATATGATATCAAGTCTGTGTGCATGCTGGTAAATTTAAGTCTGTTCAACAAACAGCTTTATGAAAGCTGTCAAATTCTGAATCCAATGTGACACCCTGCCAGTCTTACAGCAGTGGAGAGGCGAGCGGCCAGGGTCATCTCCAGGTTTCCTTTGAGTCCAACCAGAGCAGGCACAAGGATGAACACCTCTGTTATTACCTTAAACACCTCCCAGTGCTGAAACAGACACATTGGAAATGGAATACAATATAAACTTGCATTGCAAAAAACAAAACATATAAATTCACTAAATAACAACTCTTTCAATTGTGCCACCATAATATTCACATACACAATGTTCACACCTCCGCAGACGAACCCTCTGAACCTCGTGCCTCACTGATGCACTTAAATAAGCACATCACATTTTCTCAACTAACCCAGTAGCCTACTTTTCCTGTTTCCACATCTCTGAGCATCGTCTCACGCCATGCCATACTGCACAGGTTCAGTGGGTTTAGAAGAAATACAGTTCACAGAGTGTGCCTCATATTTTCTGACTACAACCAGAGCTGGCAGGACCGAGACGGTTTAGATCTTTAAATAGATGCACATATAAAAGAACAACACAGCTGCCAAGAGCAGAGTGATGTGGAGCAGGGGACAGCAGCGAGGGAATTAAAGATGAGAGGTGGGACTGACAGGCCAGAAATGGAGGAAAGGATGAGGGCCGAGGAAGGAAAATGAGTCAGATAAGAAGTATTGACATCAAAACATTTCTCAGAGTGGAAAATGTCCTGGAGGCACAAATATCACCACTGATCCAGTTCACCTTAAACAGAGGTAATGAAGGGATGCTGGTGGAGCAGTGACAGAAACTGACTGTATACTGTATAATATAGTTCAGCCAGCAAGCCTGATTTAAAAAAAAGCTGGGATGCTGCGTAAAACATAAATAAAACAGAATGTTACATTCCACAATTAACAGGTAACAGGTGACAGTATCATGACATGACTTGGCTATGGAAGGGGCATCCTGGAAAGACTCAGTCGTTCACAAGCAAGGATGGAGAGAGGGCCACCACTCTGTGAACACATGATTGTATAAAGGATATTAATGCATGGGCTCAGGAACACTTCGTGAAACTGTTCTTGATAAACACAGTTCATTTGCAAATGCGTGCATTTTGTTTGTCTTTATGTTTTACACAGTGTCCCAACCTCTTTGGTGTTGGGGTTGTAGCATTAAAAGTCCTCACTGTGTTGTTTTTCCAGTAAATGTGTCCTTGTATGAACTTGACAAGATTAATCAATGCAGCAAGCACAGCTGCCTTCAGAGTGAAACACAATTAAAAAGGGATACAGCTACGTAGATATGCCTCTTGGCTAGCCTGCTCAGCTGAGGATGCCATGCTCAATCGAGCTATTTCAGTACCTGGAGCCTGACTAAGTTATGCCGTCAAGAACTACTGTGACGAACTGCACTGAAAAACAACGAGGTAAAAAGCTAAAAGAAAGAGCTAAAAGTCACGCTAGCTCTGACCACCGACTGCTGGACAGTTCTCATAAAAAAAAACTACGTCACAATTACCTGTTACTTCACCAGTGGTGACTGGGGGCAGGGCTTTTGTTATTATATTGTTAATCGGGAAAATCTGTTGAAGGCCAACATATTTAAGTCTTTCCAATCATGACATCCCATGAAAATATGAAAATATTCTGGCTCTACACACTGTTTTCCCCTGCTGCCTCTCTCGTTTCAGTGAATTAAGGGTATATTTCACCAAAGCCAGATTTGGTGAGGAACAGGGTAAGATGAACCAGGAAGGTTTTACTGAGTTTTAATTTTGTTTCTCTTGAGTTTGAATAAGTGTGTTTTGTGATGATAAAAATGCTGTGGCAAGACTGCTATAGTGGCTGTTTCTGGTGAACAAAAAGGTCTGTCTCTGTCAGGATCCTTCCCATAATGTTGTCAGACACTTATAATAACATGAGTCTGTCAGTGAGGCAAACACTTTTAATGGACGTACATTTAGGGTGCATAAACGCTTGGAGGGATCACATCACAGCCCGTTTCATGTCTGCCGGCTGCAGCACTCTGGACCAGCATTGTGGACCAATTTCAAAAATTCTTATCTTCATTAGTCACATGAATTAAAAAAACATGGGCACAAGGGCACGTGGACTGGTACGAGTGATGGAAACAAGTTAATCCCCGCTTAACTGGAGTCAGGCTATTGAAAGCAAAATTAACTAGTTCAATGTCAGCCGATCAACAGTCTGTGGGTGAGCTGAGTGGCCACAGTTAATTCAGATGTTTTTAGACAGCAGAAACTAGAGGTTAAATTGGAGAAATTACATTAAAGCTGCTGCTTTTATCCAATGCTTTTGGATACTGATGAGCAAGGAGCTTATTTCCAGAGACATTAGTACGCTCAATGCAGCGCTACTAAATTTTGATAGGAGCTGTTAGCAGCTGTTTGTGTTAGCATTTCAGTTCTTTATTGCAATAGACTGAAGGACAATGAAAAAAAGGCAAGGGACAACCAAGCAAATACGCTCATTAGCCTTCTTGCTCACCCAGAGTCATAAAGAATTATTTCGATTTTTTAAATTACTTTGACTTGAGGTCCTTCTCTTAAAAACAACCAATGAGATACTTTCTGCTTCCTGAATGATGGTGGTAAGGTTTAAAGGTGGCACGGTGGAACGGTGGTAACACTGTTGCCTCACAGCTAGAAGGTCCCGGGTTCGATTCTTGCTGTGGGCGCTGGGGGTGTGTCTTCCACCATGCCGTTGGTGCCTGCTGCTTGAGGAAAGGGGCCTTTCTGTGTGGAGTTTGCATGTTCTCCCTGTGTTCACCTGGGGTATCCTCCGTAAAATATAACCCCACTAAAAACATGCAAGAAGATCACCACCTGACCAATGGTGACGAAGAGAGTTGGGTCCCCGGGCACCGCTGTCGGCTGGCAGCCCACCGCTCCTGGTCTGCCACGGAGGAAGGACGGACCAAGGATGGGTTAAACGCGGAGAAAATAATTTCACGGGAAGCATGGCATGTGCATGTAGTGTGCAACTAACTGTGTGATGTGATAATAAAAAGTACGTTTCTTCTTCTTCTAAAGAAGCTAAACAAAGGTGATGAGGGCAGAGAGAGCGACAAGTAAGAGTGAAGTGAAAGGTAGATGTGTGCTTTTTTGAGCGCTTCTGTGTGTGTGTGTGTGTGTGTGTGTGTCTGTCTGTCTGTCTGTCTGTCTGTCTATTTATACACATCGTTCTCGGGTTCTGGACTGGTAGGTCTAGCTGATGGCTGTCATGTTGGGAGGCTATCTTGGGACATGGCCCACTTCTTCCGTAATGCTGTTGCTGCAGCTTCAGCGTGATGGGGTAAAGCCAAGAGAGCTCAACATTATGCTAAACTAGATCTCCCTGGAGAAAGAACATTGTTCAGAATATTCTTCACGTTATTGTCATTTTAATTACTGATGTTAATACTTATCATCACAAGAGACGTTATTGTATGATGTCAGTATGTGGACTTATTTTCAGAAGAATTCAAGCTATATTTGAGGCTAACGTAAGAAATATTGGAAATATTGCAAACAGTGTGGACGCTGCTTTCTTTGGCTGCAGTTTCCGTAATACAGAATCTACTTCTTTTCTTCTATACCAAAATATCAAAGTTTCTTATATCTCTCCCTCTCTCTGGCCTCCTTTCTTTCATCCTCCAACCCCTTATTAAATTAGCTGTTCGCTTTCATCCCAAAGCTCTCCTTCCCTCAAATCTGATTTTAAAAGCTCAGAAAGGTGGATGTTACAAAAGGCTCCATCTGTTGAACAGAAAACAGCACTGTCAATGGAGAAGCAGGACTGTTCAACTAACTACTAACTACTATGCATACAGTGGCTGCTTCAATATTTCCATCCATTAATTCAGTTATCTGTCTGTTTGTACAGAAACACTAACCTCCATCTTCCCTCCAGCTGTGCAATTCTGAAAAAATTCTGCCTCTGTCCACCAATTTAACCATCAATCATTTTTTCTTATTACTCTCTCCACAAACAAGAGGTGTTTAAAAGACTCGTGCTATGTGGTCAAAGAGCTTGCAAAGTCATAAATAAGGTGGATGAGACTGACGGGAAAATGCTGTTTAATAAAAGGCTAATGTCGAGCTGACCCTACTTTATACACATGGATATTAAACTTACGCCAGCTGAGACCATTCTTAGCCAAGCAGCAGGTAAAGTCAACCTCTGCCTCACTCCACTGTTTATCCATTCTTCATAGATCAATCACCCATTCATCTGTGACTGGCTATCTGTATACAGTATGCACACAGCCACCCATCTCTCACTTTATTCATTCATCCATGCCATCATGACAAACTGTATGGCCTGAGAAGTTCTTATCAAACCACAACACCTCAATGGTGCCAACCAAAATGTGTACAGTATAGTAGAGTATAGAAGGTATCAAGAACCAAAAGGTGACATCACATGCTTGCGCAGATTCACTCTTCTTTACATAGTCTTTAACCTGACTTATTATATATAAGGCAGTATATATATATATATATATATATATATATATATATATATATATATATATATATATATATATATATATATATATATATATATATATATATATATATATATATATATATATATATAGTCATAATATATATTAGTCATAATATATATTAGTGCTGTCAAAAATATTGCGTTATTAACGTGTTAACGCAAATCAATTTTAATGGCTATTTGTTTTACCGCAAGATTAACGCTCTTTGTGACCTCGTGTAGTTTTTTATAAGCTGTGGCCACTGCTACCAACGTAAGAAAGACTACAGGATCCAGTTATAAACCGGAAACAAAACAATAGGCACACCCCAGGCATGTGTTTGGTCTTGCCTGCTCGCTAGCTGTAAAAAAGTAGGCTACCGGTTTGTGTGGATGTCAAGCACAAAACGACAAAATGGATGAGGACAAGATTCTGAATTGAAAGTTTAGTTTCAAAAAGTTGCCAGATGGGTCGACTGACAAGACCAAAGTTATCTGTGTGTAGTGTCGGTGTGAACTGAGTTATCACCGTAGCACATCCAGTCTGAAATGCCACTTGATAGCCAAACACACGGCTAATGCGAATTCTCTGCCGCCTCCTTGTCAAAACCAGGCGACAATGGATGGCTTTCGACAGAGGCATATGGATGCTATTATGTTCAAAGGAAACTTAAGAAAGGAAAGTTTAAGCCATGGTTTAACTGCACTATACCCTGAGTCCTAGTTTATCGATAATAGCGATAATGTGAACTTTGTAACTTTATCTTGGATCACCCTGTTTTGATCGCTTAGAAAGGGTTGTTGAAGGCTTTTTTTTTGTAACCAAGTATTTATTTTTTTGTCATCTGTTTATTGACAGTGTTAAATTGTGTGAGATTTGATTCATTCAAATGTGAATGACCGCTCAAAGTGAGAATGTTAGTGTGAAATATAACACTACATGTTATTGTTTTCAATTAAAAAAGATTGGCACAAAGCAAGCATATCCACTTTTCTGTGTTGATAAGAGTATTAAAATGATAATTCAAGGGACATCTAGAATAGATAAAAATGTGCAATTAATTTGCGATTTATAACGAGTTAACTACGACATTCATGAGATTAATTGCGATTAAATTTTAAATTTAATCGATTGACAGCACTAATATACATAATATGTATTTTTTTTTGCCTAAATGTACTACTTGTGCCCATATTGGTCACCTCATGATTTACAGCCAATGCAACTTTCAGTGCCAATGAAGAGAGTCGTGTTTCCTATAGAGTATGTAGCAAGGCAAAATGTAAGGGTGTGTAGGTCAGTGTAATCAAAAAGCAGGTGGCAAGTATGCAGCTTTCATCCATTAGATCAGAGTGAAGTCCTGTTACAGGCCAGCAATGGGTTGTTTGCAGTCACGTGACATTAAACTCAGAAGTGAAGTGAAAACTGCAATGGACAAGATGAAGGAAAGTTCTTACTGGGTTAGTTTATATGGAATTATGAGAGAAAGGTGCAAACAGAAAATTAGAACATATAGTGAATGTGACCGTGAAAGTTTTGCTGCTACTGTGGAAGCAGATATAACCAAATACCTGCTCATTCAGAGATCACGCTACTCTAGAAAACAAATGAAAGCAGACAAAAGTATGGAGGTAACCAACTTTCTTATTAGTGGTAAGATCCATGAGATCTGCGCCAAAGTGCTCTCGGATGACAATTGTTAAGATTAAGACTTTACATGTAAATGAGGTGTTTGGATGTTAATTTGCTGCACTTCCATCCTCTCCAGTAGAAAGGCAGGATTGTGAGACCAATAGTGCATATAGGTCACTCACTCTCTTAGCCAACATTAGGGCTAGAAGGAGCGCTCTAATAACGGATAGTATCTTGATAGAGATCTAAGCTATCAGCTATTGGGGGGGCGCTAGTTTTTTTCAAGGGTGCGTAGCTTTTATATGTTAAACACCACTAAGACTTATGTGAAAACCGCGCACCACAACAAAAGAGTGATGTGATGTCATCTGCAAACAACCTATTAATGGTTGCCTTTTTATTAACCATAACTGTGATCTTTCCATAACCTTAACCAAATGTTTGATCTGCTTAGCCATTTAGTTACGTCAGCCACCATCTATAGCTAACTGGCCATAGCCATGATCTTTCCCTGACCTTACCATATTATACTTGCTGTGTGCTTCATTGAAAGAATGTTAAAAATGTTTGCATTAAATCTGAACATAATCTGGGGTTATGTAAAATCAGCCACAATTTATGTCTGTTGATAGAGTTGTGACAGCGTTTAACATTTAAGAAGTTTGGCTTCTTTTTAAATTGAAAAAAGGGATTTTGTAAAAAAATTAGTTTTTTAAAGAAGTGTTATTTTGGTATCAGTACCGACACTTATTTATCAGAGTGGAACAAAAACATTTCAGACAATACTCAACCCTATCCATTAATCTGTCAATCTCTCAAAACTAATTCCGCAGATGCTTTTCATTATGTTTTTCATACTTGTATAAGATCCATAACAATACCAGCGGAGACCATTCCAAGCCCTGACACCAGGTACGGCACCACAACCTGGGCAGCAATCAGCCAGGAGCTCTCTGGTAGGAACCCATGTTCTGATCGAGTCAACTTCCATGTCACCCCACGTAACTTCTTGCCCTGGTAGCGTAGCTCCAGCTCCAGACGAGTCACCACCATGTTGAATTAGAGGTTACTTAGGCACTTAGTTCAGTGTAGTTTTCCCATGATAAGTGTGACTGCACTCCAAAGGTAAAGGAAAAATCAACTTCTGATATGTCCAAGTAAAACTGGTTTGAGTTTGACCTGTCCTAAGAAATTAGCAGGCTGAAGGCTGAAGAACAAAAACAATCAATGTTGCTGTCCTTGGTTCAAAAAGAGCAAGGGCAAATGTTCTGGAGAACTGAGAGACAGGATGTGTGAATGCATGGCCGTTCTGTTCTTGAAGGATTCAAAAGAAATGACAGGCTTTTCTTCAGTCTTTGTTGACAATGAACAACTAAAGGATCAGCTTCTACTGGCCCCTTTTTTTTTTTTTTTTACCTCTGAAGAAAATCAAAGAAAGGAATTAGCTACTGACATGCCTTCAATGTTCAGGTGAAAATCCAGTGATGAAGGTAAGAGATTGTCACTTAATTTTCCCACTTGTTCTGATCACCTTTTCACCAGACAAAATCAAAACTTAAGATTTCAACTCTAACTTGAGGGCAATGGAGCATGGCATCTTTGGCCCAGTGGTGAGTCAGCAGTGATGAGGTATCCATTTGTCAGCACAATCATTAACACCGTTTCTTACTCATAGGTCATATTCTTCATCTACCAGCACAGATGCTCCACATATGTTGTTTTTAACCAGCCTGCCTTTTTAATCTGAGGTAAGATGGCTTTGACATCCACACACAGGTTAAAGAGAATGAAACTAACAATGGAGAGTTCAGATTTCAAGAAATCCTGATCATGCTCTGATCTGCTCCAGAATTCATGTGATGTAGTTCAAAGTCTTTTGAATAGAGTTTAGTGGATTTTAGTCCTCAATCCATCTGATCCACTCTGACATCCACTTGACCTCCAGTGTAAAGGCATAGCCGTATCCTGTAAATAAAAGTAATGCTCGCCATGACAGCTGAATGACCGACAGCAAGATGAAGATGAAGAATAGTCCAAAAGGTCTTGACAGTTAGAAGCAGCAGAATTCCTTTATGTGTCTGTCAATCTTGTTCCTCTCTTTTGGCAGGTTCACAATGAAGGTAAAGAGGAAAACAAAAAGAGCTCTGTGTTTTCAGTAAGTGAGCTAAGAGGTTCACTGACAAGATGCAGCGGCCGGCTTCTGGCAGGCTGGAGTGTTCCTTTCTTCCTGTCAGCATCAGGGTAGTCCTGCTCCATCTGCTCTGCTCTGCTCTGCTGTGACGTAGCAGAGAAAGAGGCAGGGCTGTCTGCGCTGCCCGACATGGAAACTCATGAGGGAAACGACCGGCTTACTGCCTCACGCTCTCCCTCTCGCTATTTTTTCCTGCGTGTTTGCCTCTCATCCCGCCTCCCTCTTTCCATGTGACATCCCGCTAAGTCGGCCAGTCTCGCTGTTTCTCCCTCTCTCATCCCTCTTCTTCTAATCTCTCTGTGTCTCTACATCGTGACTCATTCTTTCTCTCCCTCCGCTCCATCCATCTCTACCTCTGGTCCACCTGCTATATCTGCACTGTGATGCGGTCAGAGGCTCTGGTCCTGTATCTCCTTACTGTGTAATACCAAACAAACACATACAGTACCCTCCGACTAAAACATTGCCCGACTCTCAAGAAGCTTCCCTGAACCAAAATATTGTTTTCAGAGTACTTTTCATGTCACAGAAATTTAAAAATCACTTTTCTCTTCACTCTTTTCTCTTACATGCAAACACGCCTTTTTATTGCTGTCACTTCCTCTTTTGAATCTTTTGAGGTAACAGTTATTATTTTCCTTATTATTATCAAATTGTTTTTTTGACTCCCACTTCACTAGTAAAGATTTTATGCATCTTAACTGCCTTGATAATTGTCTTTTACTGCTACTCCGATTATATACCTGTCAATGTCTCTTATTAGCTTCATATATGGATGTATCATTCATTTTTATCTCAAAATAACCAGAGCTCCTTGAGAGCTTGAGAGCCACACACTTACTAAACGTGTGTAAATTCGGTGAAATGCCACTAAAATTAAATAGAAAATTTCAGGCTAAGTGCGGAAGCAAAGAAGCAGTGGCACCTCACTTTTAAACTTGTGCAATAAAACTGATGTATGAGAGAATTTTAGTGGTTTAACACATTTATCAAGATATCTGTTCACAAAATACTGCTGAACCTGTTACATCTTGTAAATACAGAAATTAAAATGTAACTGAAATAAAGGTTACAGTCTAAAACACACAGTTTGAACAGACAGCTTGACTGTTCTTTAACATGAAATTTATTTCACTTTAATTCATTGAATCCTTCCATTCAAGCATGCCAACAAAGTCACTGTCTCTCCTCATATCTCCCCCTAGCTGGGCAGGGTATGAAATTCAGTTTTTCCAGTTTTCATGTGTTTCAAATTCATAGCAATGCAAGAAATGATGGACTGAAAGTTTGCAGATTTAAGACAAGTTAGCAGGTAATACCAGGTTTAACTTGAGCCTTGATACACAGAGCTTAACATCTAGCCAGTTTTAAACTAACAATTTCACACTGGTGATTTGAGACTGTCAAGTGTTTACAAGGCTTAATTTCATCTGTTGGAGGGGGCAACTGCAAATCAACTCAATCATGTCTGCTTTCACCATCAGGTAATGTGTTCACATCTCTTCTGCTACATAGTAATGGCAGTGGCGCTAAAGAGCATACATAATATTACTTGGATTTACAACAACATAATAACAATAAGTCACATGATGGTTTTTTGTTTGTATGGAAAAGCATAATTAACATGAAAGATACACTTAAACTATACCATCAGTGTCCAGGCGAGACTGACATTACTTCATATGCTAGCTGTGTGTCATCACCATGTATGCACCACTGGATCGCATAAAGGTTGTTTTTTCTTCACTCACATACCTTCTACCTTATCATTTGCATGCAATAAAATAAATACAATGAACATAGTATTTGGCCGTCCGGGAGGCACCTTCAGGTTTAAATTCACCATTACAGAACTACTATTTACAGAAGAGAACAAGGTAGCATTATTTTTCTGTGACAATGACCAAAAGTTTGGTACTTAACAAGTGCTTACGGTGCAAGTGTCTATTTGAATCTAGCAAGTAATGTATTGGAGGTGTCAGAAATGTATTTGCAGAAATGTGTAATGCAGCCCAAGTTTAGGAAAGCTGAGTGATCCATAGCTTGGATAGCAATGATAAAGGGGGGTCAAAACTGACACAAAAGATCCTTGGCAAACAGGATATATGGCATAAGTTTGTCAATTTTGGAATAGCTGTTGCTATTGGTATTATCCCAGCACGTGTCTGCGGTCGAGAATATTTTCTTTCCTGCCACTGTATATTCTACATGCCAGTAGAGCAGGGGGCCTGCATCTTAGACAGCTACACCCATTCTCATAGAATTTGGAGTTCTGATGTATAACTAACCATTTCAGGCCTGTGTGGAAACATGTAACATTCCCTCCACACAGTACTGCAGCTGCAGAAATGTGGGACATTGGTTACTTACTGTGCTATGTATATGGTTCCCCACGCAGCCCATTACTCTGAGATGATGGGATCAGAAGCGCACCGTTTGGCATGTGTGTAAAAGCACCAGATCTGACAATGCATCATTTGCCATATAGCACGTTTAAGACTGAATAAGTCAGGGAGGAAGCAAACACATGGAGGACATAGGAAAGTATAAAAGGTCATGGAGAAGCCCAAGATGTAGCTGTTTGCCACAGTCATCCCTCCAAAGAGGGCTGTGGATGAGGATCCGGCTGTGGTAGAGTGTGCCTGAAAACCCTGACTCTATTCCTGCTGCATTCTAGGCTTGTGTGAAAGCATCACACAGACAGTGAGACAGACCTTGTTAGGACAGAGCCACACCTTGTGAGTGCACTCTGTAATGAACGAACATCTGCTGTGTCTGCCTGTTGTTTGCTGTGTGTTACACACAGTGGGACAAAGTGCACACGAGACAGTTAGTTAAGAGTTGGTTCATCCTCTGGGGTAAGAAACTCTCAAGGGAAATAATTCTCTACTGAACTTGAGACTTTACTTGTAAATGAGGTATTTAGATGTAAAGTTGCTGCACTTCCATCCTCTCCAACAGAAAGGCAGGATTGTGAGACCAACAGCACGTATAGGTCACTCACTCTCTTAGCCAACATTAGGGCTAGGAGGAGCACTATATTAACGGATAGTATCTTGAGAGAGTGGAGGTCCATCTCGTGCACTCAAGGAGAACCACAGCGCACATTGTGCATTCTCTCATGAGGTGAACAGATGCATCTTCACCTTCCAGAATGTGTCCCACAACATTCTTACAAGTGTAGGACTAAGTTTCCACTCATTGTGGGAGTGCCCTACGAAAGATATCATGTCCAAAGCATGGTTGTGCACCCCCGGAAGGCACAACTTGGATAGACGGTGTCTGTGTGACTACAGCGGGAGCACATGTTGCCGTATGCCGCTGTGTACTTACTATGACATGTTTATCGGCAACACTTTAAGTGGTGTGGAAAGCTGGTTTGCTCTAACGGTAGAGTTCATTTAAACACCCAGGTACATTAATGGCAAGAAGGGGAGTAGAGATCTCTTGCCAGTTAATGGCAAAACACAGCATTTGCAGATGCTGTATGACTTCCACTGTGAAGTGCAGTTTTCTCCTGGCAGGGGGCTATAAGGGCGGAACCTTGATACCTATCTTGTGTAATGACTCCAGTGGACTTCCACACACTTGGAGAAAGTGCACAGAGCCAGAGAATAGCCAAATGGTAGCTGACTGTAATGGTATTGTGGAAGTAGGTGCATATGATTTTTTTATGCCTGGGAATGACAGGGATATGGACCAATCGCTGGGACACAGCATTCCAGCATGTCTGATTGTCTGAAAGCATCAGCATTCAGTCCCATGTGTACAAATCTAGACTCTGAAACAGGTCCTGCTGAGATATCACCACTAAGTCACCCTAAAGAGTGTGGGAGGGTGGTTTAGGGCTGGGCAATAAAACGATAGCGATATGTCTCGCGATACACGTGTCATCAATATCAATAAAAATGCGTTCGATAAAACATTCGATAATTTTTTTTCTTCATTGGAAGAAACCTGAAGTTGCTGAGTGAGGTTGGTTGCATGAACAAAGGCACTCGCTCTCAGGTAACCGAGCAACGTAGGGAGTAATCGCTAATCAGTGAGAGAGAGACGTTAACACACCAATCATGTAACAGTATCAGTTCGGTTGCGCCATCTCGTGCTTCGCGAGGAGTGAGATGAGAAATAGAAAGTGAGTCCTGCAGCGAGCAAAGAAATTGTCGATAAAACAGGGAAAGTCAGCTTGCCAGTCTGGAGTTTTTTGGATTTTATAAGTCGGACCGTAGTCAGACCAATGTGGTCTGTAACTTATGCAAGACCGTCGTCCCCACCAAGACCGGTAATACCACAAACTTATTTAACCACCTTAGCCGCACTCACTCTTTGGAGCGCAGTCGTATTCGCCAACGTCTGCCAACCGCAGCACCACTGCACAAGCAGCTGACCACCATGCAGAGGTATCTGCTTCAGTGCCTGATGACAAATCATCTGAAAGACACAAAGACGTAACGGAGGCAGCGGCATATCATATAGCTAAAGACATGCTTCACTGAGCACTGTGGAGAAGCCAGGTTATAAACATCTCTTACACGTGCTTTTTTTTTGTTTGTTTGTTTTTAAACACACTTGCAATAAAAATATAATTGAATAGTTCATGTATGTTTAGAGAAAGAAGAGTGACTAAAGTTATTCATATGTCTAGGCTGGTTTTATAGTTCAATCAATCATACTGTACTGTCTATCATGTTTGTTTGTTTGATTGTATGTTACAGATGTCAAGTCTACTGTACCTCAGTTTCTGCTATGTTTACAAAACACTGCACATATCTGAAAACATTTTATTCACCAGAAGGTGAATCAGCCTGTGAACTTCCTGCACTAAACCTGCAGAAAAAAAGTTCTCAGGTTTCTCTCTGTTTACATACACTTTTATTTACATTTATTATTTGAGTGTTTTCCATGGTTGTGTTGACATTTCCTTTCCTTTCTGCCTTGATAGCTGAGGGGATTATAATCAGAGGACAGTTCAATTTAAAATAAAAATGTTTAAATTGAATGTATTTTTCTCCTGGTCCTTATTTTAAATAGGTCATAAAAAATATCAATAATTATCGATATCGACCGATATAAAACACTTATATCGCAATAGAGTTTTCAGCCATATCGCACAGCCTTAGGGTGGTTATAATTACTTACGATCAGTAATGCACATTTTAAGTGGGGATTTATTACTCATGAAAATGTGAGGAAGTGACAAGGCTGTGCCTACCGCACTGTGTGTGTGTAAACACGTGTGTTGGCGAACTGCTGTCTTATAAAGGGAGCCTACGTCTGTGTGAAAGAAGCCGTAAAATGCTCAGTGGGAACATAAGCAGACTGGCTGACAGGACATTGCTCTTCAAGGAAAAGTGTTTGGCCTTGAAAAGGGCTGTTGTGTTTCCTTTGCTCAGCTTGAATGAGACACGTTCCCTACTTGCCTACATTTCCACTGACGCCAGTGTTTATGAGGTGGCTCGGTGGGAGGGTTGGACAAGGTGCACACCGTCTGCTGGTTCTTGTCAGTGCGGCACGGAGCCCACTGAGCTGCAGCTGCCGGATGAGGAAGAGGCACCAGAGCATGGTGTGGCGTTGCAACTGGTGCCTCTTCTTGGAGAGAGCATCTTGTTGTTTTTGATGCTCAGGTGTGGCTTTGCTCCACATGGACAGTCTTCTTACCCTTTTCATCTCCTCAGCGGCTTCATGCAGATGAACCATGATGCCCTGGAAGATCCGGAGCATCATGATTCCAGAAGCTCCCATCTGCTTTGAGGAGGAAGCTGAGACATTTGGAGCCAGATTATGCTACATCATTGTCTGAAAGAGTCCAGAGTCATATAGTGTATATGATGAAGACTTTGAATTAATTTTATAAAAGGTATTAGTGACGTTTCCAGTGAAATGGAAATTATCACCTTATTGACATGTATGATTCCAGTGAATGACTTCCATTAAAAAAACATGACAATCACCAATGAGCTTGTGCTGGACTACAATTCTTCAGATACAGATGTTGCGGCAAAGAAGTTCTAAAAAGTGGATGCTTCACACACATCTTCAACCCAGTAGCACAGAAGATCTATACAATCAGCTACAATCAGTTTCAAAGTGGATTAGAGTCACCAATTCATCATCTGACCAAATGTGAAATATGGTCATAGTCTCCCCTTCTGTTCCTGAGTTATGACGTTAAATAATGGCCAGAAGTGTTTTTACAGATAATTATGATGTCACAGTGAAGTTGACCTTTAACCCTTTGAATATAAAATATCATCACTACATCACTTTATCCTGTGATACATTTATCTGAAATTTTGTCATAATTAATGTATGAATTCTTAAATTATGGCCCAAAACTTGTTTTGTGTGGTCACAGTGACCTTTGACTTTTGACCACCAATTCTAATCAGTTCATCCTTGAGTCCAAGTTAATGTTCATGCCAAATTTGAAAAAATAGCTAGAGGTGTTCCTGAGACACTGCATTCATGGGAATGGGATAGATGTCCATACCTCTTGACAGACAGACAACCCAAAATTGCAATGCTCCGGCAGGGGTCATCAGTTTACTCAATAATAGAAAAGGGGTCCCTAAAGGAACGGTTGGAAATCATTGTTGTACATGACCTGGTAAAGGCAACTGTACAGTGCTCAGCAGTGGGAAAGAGAATGTTAACAACATAGCGACAGCTCTTAGAGGGTGAAGTCCATATGAAACAGAACATGTGGGATATAAGTTGTACGTGTGACAATACATGGCTGTTCCAACAAGATCCTCAGTGCACCACAGTGTTGTGATAGTGTTGTCGTCTTGTCTTTACCACTTTTCCATTCAGATACGCAACTCTCAATGTCCTTTTATTGTCCTCTGTTCTTGGAGACGCAACACTCAGCCAAACTCAAAGCTAATCATCCTCCATCAGACAGCAGGTAACAGATACGGTGGAGGAGCAAGTGAAAGAAATACTGATGAGCAACAGATGGAGTAAAGGGAATAAGCCATGTGAGGATATACAAGTGTTTATCAGCAGAGAAAACAGAGGAAGAAAGAGGTACCAGATAATCATAAAGCAGACAGCAGTGCATCTGATTCCCCTCAACCCTGCTACTGCAGAACAAATGCCAGGGATGCATGGCAGAGGATAAAGACACAACGGGACCACACACATGCACGCACGGTACCCGCTGCACATCAATTTAAAGACAAAGATTGTTGCCAATTTATTAAATTACACTTGAAATCACATACCTTAATAGTCTATTCACTTGACTGCACATTGTCCACCAACAACATTCATCTTTTCACTTCCACTCTAAACTTTAAGTGGGAACATGTCTTGTAGTGTAGGTTGACTTGGCTGCTTGTGCCGCCTGCATTTTAGGGTTTTATATTTGGCCAATTTGACAAACTAACATTAATAGTTTGTAACATTTAATGGTGGACTATGTCTGCGTGATCAGAACAGAGACCTTTGACTTACTTAGTGTAGTGCAAGACCAAAAAGTAGGTGCATAATGTTGATAAACTAGCAAGTTAAAACACCTCTCTAATACAAACACTAAGCATCACTGATGGGTGAATCATAACTCTGACAACTTTGCTTTACAATTCATTGAAGATGTAAAATCACATCCACTGACAAGCTGAACCCACTAGGGTGTAATGCACCCACTGTCAGTTCATCAGTTAACTGAAAGCAGCCTCATGACCGTGCACTCACCTGCACGCTGTCCAGCACCATGCCGGCCATCACCATGCCCATCCCTGCCAGCAGGTAGGGAAAAAGGACCTGAAGACAGATCGCAAGGGACGACTCCTCCTCCACTTTGGCAACGGGCACTTTTGGCTTCTCCTCCACTGGCTTTTTAGGAGGAGGCTGGAGCACTGGTGTTAAGAGGAGGTCATCCTGGCCATCTATGGTGCCCCCCAGGGAGGCAGGACCCCCACCCAGGTTCTTCCCCTTGGAACGGGACTTTTTGTTCTTCTTCCTCTGGCGGGTCTGTTGTAGTGGTTTATCTTCACCAGGCATGATGGTGGTGGTGGCTTTGATGAGTGGAACTTTGTTGGCTTAATCTGGGGATGCATTTGTGGGGTTAGATGTTGCTTTATTACATTTAGCTCCTTTATACTAGTATAAACTGACATAAAGCAGGAAAAGGTTATCAAATGAGTCAATGCTAAAACTAGATATGCATCAATAAAGAAATACAACACTACATTCTCCTTTGACCTCTACTCTACTTGACCTTATCTCTACCTAGAAGGTAAAAAAATACAAAACCTTCTTTTGTTTGATGAAATGAACTAAAAATCCATCTTACTTACTCTGCTATTAGCCTGGCCACCTAGCAGCAACGTCAGAGCTAGCTTTAGCCTGGCAGTTAAAATGCTTTACCTTCAGTGTTAGCTAGTTAGCTGGTTAGCCTGGGACAGTGTGTGAATGGTGGAAACACAGATAGGCTCCTGCTGCCCTCTGTCAGGTCAGAAACATGCCCACACAAGAGGAAACATGTACAGAAATGCAAATGAAAGGTTCACAAGATGACTAAGTCTCTCCAGCTCAAAAAACCACACTAAAAAAAAAAAAAAAAAAAAAAAAAAAAAAATCATTTAATGTCACCATTTATCAGCCTTCTATTCCAAAAAATAGACAGTTAACTGTCCAAATACAGATCTGTTCTTTCTCTATATGTCCATTTAAAAAAATACCACTGTGAGGCTGCTATTCAACATGCAATATTACATTTTATTATGTATTACTGCAGTCTTAAATCTCACTTTTCAATAAAGTGCTGAACTCTTACAGAGCACAGACAATAACGCGTTCCTTAACGCCACCCACCCACACACACACACACACACACACACACACACACACACACACACAGCCTCTTCAGTAGCCTTACTTTTGCTAACATGAACAGGAAGTCGGGCTGTGCACGCCGAGTCTCTGCGGTGTTAACGGAGTCCATGCGCGGCTGTGACACCTGACGTGAAGCAGGCAGCAGCATGTCCAGCTCTGTTCACTCAGTCATGTTTACATGAGTGTTGATGATCAGCTCACTCCCAAACACTCTGACTAAGATTTACGTCAAACTGCAGTTAAACGACAAGTAAAAATATTCAATCACAAAATATCTACGACAGACAACCGCGAAGCTCACAAAAGCTTTAATTTATCTACACGCCTATCAGATGCGCATAAGAACAACGAAATGTACAAGTATCTTCTGTTGACAGCCAGCACACACGTCCACTGATGGCGGCCATGTGTACATACCATAATATTACTGCCCCGGTAACCACGGTAACCACGGTTACACTACTAGGTGCTTTCTGATTGGATAAACGCTGGAGTAACCTGTAGCCCCGCCCCCTGCAGAAACAGCGTGCAGCAGCGGAAATTTGGGGAAAAGGGTGAAGTGAAATGCTACCAGATGTGGTTTATTAAAAAAAAAAAAAAAAAAAAAACTCTGACATGTCAGGACGGACAGAATCTTTCATATAAAGGCCAAGGGGTCCAAATCTTAACATGTCAGCACCCCCACACCCCACTAGGGAAACCATTGATGGTATTACTGAGAGCGAACATGAGTGGGGTTAGTGAAGACATGCCACAAAATCTGTGGGAGACGCTGATAATGATGACACACACTAAGTTAATATACACTCATTAACTTATGTTTGAAAAGCACATTACTACTGTTTTTCTTAAGCTACAGATGACTTTTAATACTTTGAAAATAATAATAATCTAATTAAGCCTTTAATACACACGGTGGAGATATGTTTCTGTATCAAAGTTCAGATTTGCTTTATCTGCCTTACCTTTATGTCCAGAGCTTGTCAGGGTGTGTGTGCACAGCTGATGTGAACTCCCAAGAATAACTGTGTGTATGCTTGCTATGCTGTGTGTATGTGTGTAAATGTCTGTCTATATTAGGGCTTTGTGTATGTTCCGCTTCCCGTTCGCTCATGCATATTTGAACATACGTTTGTGTGTTCAGCTTACTGTGTGTGTGTGTGTGTGTGTGTGTGTGTGTGTGTGCGTGCGTGCGTGCGTGCGTGCGTGCGTGCGTGCGTGCGTGTGTGTGTGTGTGTGTGCTGTGTGTGAGCTACTGCGCATGCATCATGGGGCACCATCTTGAATTTCATGGCATTGGCAGATAATGATATCCCCCTCCTGTCTCTTTCCATCTCTGGTGGCCTGGTGACAGCAGCAGGCAGAAACAACAGCTTCACTCTTTCATTCACAGAAAGAACACATTTTACAACACAGCCAATCACTCACTGTCCTATCCTGATTTATAAGGAGTTGGTCTTAAAACTGATATTACACCACACACATCTTCATTATGCTTTTGTTAACTTCTAAGAAACAGTCAGTTTTGATGAAGCACATTTTTTGTGTGCACTCCAGGGAACATCAGTCAAGCTGGTGTTGGTTTATTCAGTTAGGATTGATTAAAATACTCCAAGTAGAATTTCAATATCATCAAGCATGTCTTTTGGATTTATAGCATGTCTGTTAATGTGTGTCACTCGGGTCTGAGTTGCTGTTCTCCACTGATCTGCATGTGTTACAAAGAACAGCATGATGATCTTTTTTACAGCTGCCTGTAATGTGACACCACTCTGTGCATGTGGTGATATTATGTCACAGTGATGCTGTTGATGTTCTGTGTCTTAATCCAAATCCCCACTTGTCTATTCCATTCATGTAGCTGATGGTTTCACTTCTACATTGAAAACATATCAGATGTGGAGCTGCTCCAGTTGCTGGTTGTAGCTCATAACTGTACCAGTGTTGTGTCATATATTGTGTCAGCTATTGCACTATAGTGGTATAGCTATATTATGCCTGCTGTAATGAAATTCAACGCCAAATGACATTTACCCACTTGTTGTGCAGCAAGCAAGGTGTTCTGTCCATTACTTTCTATGCCACATTGTATTATATTGGTTGTAAACTCTATAAGTATGAACTTTAGGACTTTTTGTATCACCTTGTATTCACTTGTATTTATATCCATTATGTTATAATTTATTCATCTAAATTGAATTGACAGGTTCTTAACATGTTTATATTAGTGTCTTGACCCTGGTTATGACATGAATTCTGCTCATTTAAGCATCATATCATGGTTTCGCAAACCTTGGATAAGCCCTTATCCCAGTTTTGACAAACGTGAATATGCTAGCAGGCGTACTCCCATTGAAACTGAAATCCTGCAGTTTGTTTACAACAAACACAAGCAAAAATGTTTAAGAGATATTCTGATGCCATGTGTGCAGGTGCAATCACACATGTTCCCAAGTTCAACCACTTGGAAGCACAACAACATGATGTAAATACAACATACAAGCCTTAAAAAGTCGATATGGCAAATTCATAGAGCAGTCATGTTACCATTCATACACAGAGCAACATTAGCATTCATTTGGAGTTATGTTTCTGGTCACCTGGTGAATGTTTAACCTGCACTGTCCTTTTAGCTCTGATTTGGTGTCCACCAAATATTTTACTTTTTAGCTGCACAATGCTCCAACATGTTCACCAGTAGCTAATAGCTAATTTGTCTGTCCGCTGTTTGCTGCTGTGTCCAGAAGTCATGCTGATGAGAGTGCCAAGGGTGAACTAAAACAGGAAGTTTGTAAAACAATGAGCTGAAAGCTTAAAACACTCTGTAGAGTTCGGGGGACCTGTAGAATTCTGTGGATTCTTCAGCATGAGTAACTGCTATGACGTTACACACAGCCATTTCATCCATTGTTAATAATGAAATATTGATTATAGCACCTATAAATAAAACTGAAAATGATTACAGAAAATCTGACATCAGCGTGGAGCATGAATTTAATTGACACTCTTGTTTATTTCAGCTGGCATTCAGTTGGATATGCGAAAGTCAGCAGAGTGGTGAATGCAGTAGGGCAGTCAAACTGCCAGACTCAGTGCTTTGCATGAGTGGCTGAAATGGGTACATAAATATGTACGTAAATGCACATATTGCTGCAGCACATCTGACAGCACTGTGGGTGCAACATTTGCATCTCACAAAGCTATATGCTTTAATTCCTGTATTTCTGTTGCTGGAGTGCCTCTGAGCAAGGGTGGTCTGTAGCTAAAAGTGACATTTAACCTCCATGACTGTAGCTTGCCAAACTGTCCTGTATGTTTTTTTCACTGCTCAATGACAGTTCACAATTTCTCCACTAGGTGGCAGCATGGATTAAATAGACAGCCAAAAGGACTTACACAATATAGGCAATTACCTGGCAACATTTTCACATTTGCAACATTACACTGAAGCTAAAAACAGACCTCACTGGAGAGACTTTGTATTCATGAGAACGTTCCAAAGACTTTGTCCAAACTGCTGCAATCATAACAAAGAGACTTGTAAAATGTTCAAGATGCTGGAGTTGACAATTGTTGAGGGCAATTTTCCAAGATCATAAAGTGGGAAAAAAAAAACCTCTCAGGTGCAGTGAACCTTGGCAGTACCAACATCATGGTGGTCTGTTAGGATGGTCTGTCTATAACAGGCTTTAAGTCCTGGTCTTATGTTAGTTTATAGTAATATGATCCATGTTATAGTTATGGAGTCCTTTATGCCTCTATTCAGAGGGGGGAACCCTGGAGGTTATGGAAATCTGGTTTATAGGCCTTCACTGTTTATTTTCAACTTCTATTAACTATAATCAAATCCAAGAAAGACTTCTATTGGACTTCTTTATGATTTCCTATAGATTTCTGTTTTTTGTGTTTTTCATTACAGTGTGTGTTATGTGGAGTTCTTTGGCTTGAGATCACCATGACTGTGTGAGCTCAGGCATTTTCAGTACCTCATTAACACACGCACATTCATGACTGTGTGCTAAAAGTCATCTTCAAACATAGCATCACAGACCATTAACACCAGCTCAAAAGGTGTTTTTTTTTTTCAAGATCACTGGGGCACCCAAACACTGTTATCTTCATGTTACTGTCGACTAATCCAATGAAAAGATCAAAACCAACAATAAAGTGATCTTACTACCAGCACCAGTGTATCTAAAGTTTGATATCATACTTCTCTTTGCCACAGAGCTTGTTCGTTGTCTAAAAACTACAGTATTAAAAGCACACCAATGAGCAACACTTCTACAACGGTAACATGTTCCACCATTACAATCAACATGGTCGCTGTGTTTTGAGTCACATATAGAGCATCTTTGTGCTGGAAAAAAAAAAAAAAAAACTCCCTGAACCACCTTGTGTATTTATCCTGGGCTGAAAAGAGTACCAACTAAATGCACTATTTACTCCCATTTGAGTAACATTTGCTGAATACTAGTGTCCAGCTGTTGTTTTTTTTTTTTGTTGTTGTTGTTTTTGAAAATTTAGTCAGCAGTCTGTATGTGTATGCAGTATTTGTGACCCATTTCCTAAATTTACTAATTTATCTTCTGTAAGGATGAGATGACAATGCTAAAAATATGGGATACCACCAACCTTCTCGTTATTGTAGTGGAAATCCTAAAAAACACCATATGAAAAACATTGTACTCAGTGAAGAACTGATAAAGAATTCCATACTGGATATAAGACTGTCAGATAATGTGTAATAAGATTATTTTTCCAACATTAAAGCTACTTGAAACAGAATTGAAAGGACACTGGATGTTTATGCATCATGAGAAGCTTTACTCAGCCTGCAAAAGCAGTTGTTTAATGTATTCTGTGGCTATGAAGGGGGTTTTTAATCATACATTTTTTAACACTGATCAGGGTTGTCTCAGCTTGGGCTAGGAGGCTTGAGATTATTTACAGAAAGCCTGTCTTAGAAACTGTGGTCAGTGTGTCAGCAGCCTGAGGGGATCTGCAAAAAATCTGAGTTGCGGGAATAGTAGGTTTAAGTTTTAAGTTTGACTATTACTAACAACCAGATGTTGCTGATAGCAGATTATTTAGCATGAACAATCAGGAGCACAGAAGGCATTAGGGAATATGGAAGACTTCCTATTCTCAGTAATTTCACTGCACATCACATACATTGTAAAATCTCCTGAAAGCTTGTTGATTTTGAATTCAGAAAGGAGAGCGATGGCAGCTCTCTGCTCATGTATCTATTCCCCAGACCACACCACTGATTCTATCTGCTAGGAGAAAGGAAATAATGAGGTGAGATTTGGGACAGTGAGAGTCTTGGTCTGTGCAGTGTTTTATAAGCTGCTGCCAACAGAGTAGCGATGGTCCCACTTTGGTGTGACGATAAGCGCAGTGGTTGATAGATAGCTATGTCGTTTCAGGGTCTCTGGCCTGCGTGGTGGAAACTATCATGGAAATTTGTAATGTTGCTATAAATATATGCCCCTGTCTCTTGTTGCCAGCCACACTGTCATGTCCTTTAGTCACTTAGTCTGTCTATGCCCTTCCATCTGACTGCCTACTTGTCTGTTTGCATTGTGAAACATCTGTCCTGTCCTTCTGTTTGGTACTTTGACTATTCATTTGTCTGCACACTTGCCCGTCTTCAAGCTGTCTTTCAGACAGGGACTTCAGGTAGTTTCATAGATTGTCACCCAAGATGAACTTATTCAGCGCAGTACAACCCTGATTCTGAAAAGGCTGGGACACTGTGTAAACATAAATAAAAACAGGATGCAATAATTTGCTTTCCACCAAAGGTCTTACGAAGTACGATACTATTATCTCTTACCTGTTTACTTATGAAAGGTGTTTTTGGAACCTTTTTTTGCCCTTGTTGCAACTTGTTTGAAACATGTCGCTGCCTTCAAATTCAGAATAAGCATAATCAACAAAGTTGATGATGTAAACCATGAAATATATTGCCTTTGTACAGTTTCAATTGAGTGTATGTCAAAAAGGACTTTTTTGGAGTCAGGGTCATAATTGTTTTGAGGGATCTACACTACTGGATAGACATAGTGCAGGTGAACAGCAAAGGGATGTTTGTCTAAATGTGTCTCTGTCTGGCATGTGTGTCTTTCTGGTGTACAACTGGTTTACTTTGGAGCACCTGTGGCTGATCACACTAACAGCTCTATCACTCTGTCTCTGACTCTGTCTCTCTGTCCACACGCACACACACACACACACACACACACACACACACACACACACACACACACACACACACACACAAACTTTGTGTAGCTTTCCTTGTTAGACTTCCATTCATTGTGGACAGCCTGAGCCATACCCTAAACCATATCCTGTATGAAATAATACAATAATAACACATTTTATTTGTAGAAGACTTTTCAAGGTATTCAGAGACATTTCACATAAGTTAAAATGATTATGGAAAACAAGACCTGAAAAATGCTATTAAACACAGCATTAATCACACATTAAAAGCAGGTCTGAAAAGGTGAGTTGTGATTAGTGATTTGAACATGTAGAGATCAGTACAGTCTGATGTGTTTGAGGAGAGTTCCAGATGGAGGGGGCAACCATGAAGGAGGTTCCATCACTGCAGATCCAGCGCTTTGTCCTGAGTGGTGGAGACAGGAGGAGAGGAGGTTGTGGGAAAGAGTGTGGTGGAGCAGGTTTGTGAGGTAGGAGGAGGAGAAGGACTTTGAATTGTACCCAACAGAGCGCCAGCCAGAGGTTCTGGAGGACAGTGATAATGTGGTCACAGGATTGGGTGAGCAGGTTCTGGGTGTATTTGAGTTTATTTATGACTTTGGATGACGTGCCATAAAGAATGCAGTTGCAGTAATCAGTTCTGGATGTAATGAAGGCATGGATCAAGGTTTTTCCAGCAGAGAGGGAGAGTGATGGGAGGAGACAAGCTTTTTTATGTGGAAAAAAGCTCTGGATAGATGAAGTTCTGGATATTTGATTGAAGTGGTGCTGGAAGAAGAGGGGAGGAAAACAGAGTGAGGCTATCAATGGTGAAGGTGAAGTTGTGAGTGGTTTTGATGAAGGATTTGGGAATGAAGAATGTCATGTCTGATTCATCACAGTTTAGTTTGAGGAAGGTGGCTTGCATTCATGATTGAATTTCAGTGAGGCAGTTGGCTCCCCTCTTCTTCCACGGCGTGTTACTAACTTAGCTCCTTCCCCGGAGTCTCTGTGCTTTGTCGTCTCGCAGGCTCCCATGGACAGTGGCTGAATCTGGATTGTGGATTGCGGCTGCTCCACTGCAACTGCTACTACTGTTATTACATCCACTGTCACTGTTACTGTGACTGCATGTCTGTCTGTCTGTCTCTCTCTCTCTCTCTCTCTGACTGCATTTCTGTCTGTCTCTCTCTGTCTGTCTCACTCTCTCTCTCTTGCTCTCCCTCTCTGACTCAACCGGTCGAGGCAGATGGCCGCCCACCCAGAGTCTGGTTCTGCCTGAGGTTTCTGCCTGTTAAAAGGAAGTTTTTCCTCGCCACTGTCACCAAGTGCTTGCTCATGTGGGAATTGTTGGGTCTCTGTAGATAAAAGAGCTCGGCCTGTACCAGCTCTGTATGGAAAGTGTCCTGAGACAACTACTGTTGTGATCTGGCGCTATTCAAATAGAATTGAATTGAATTGGTCAGAGTGGTGCGAGTTACAGTAGTGTTGGATTTAGTAAAAATGCAGATCTGGATGTTATCGGCGGAGCAGTGGAAGAGGAGACAGTCATGGTATGTGGTGTTACCAAGGGGAAGCATGTGGAAGATGAAGTGGAGAGGACCAAGCACTGAACCTTGGGGGTCAGCCTGAGACAGAGGAGAAGTGGAGGAGGTGCAGTTATTGATGTTGATGAGCTATTGACTGTTTGTGACATATGACCTTTCCCAAGACGGCGGTACCGGTGATGTTGAAGAAGGATTTAGGTGGAAGAGAAGAATGGTGTGGTTGATTGTACTGAAGACTGTAGCGAGGTCAGGGACGATGAGCATGCTGAGGTGACAAGTATTGTTTGTGACATATCTAATATAAAACAGTAAACCAAGGTGTTTTGTTTTTAGAAAAAAATGATCTAAATTCTGATCTCAGACAAGGGAAGCAGGAGTAGAGTACAAAGTCAATGGATTTCTATGAATATTTCAAAGAAAGTGCAACAGATGATTCCAGATGATACACACAAAGACTGGAGAGTGAAAAGGGTGGAAGGGCTCAGACAAACAGGTCATGGACTGAAGCAGGCGACAACAGGCAACATGACATGACAGACAGGAGACAGAGGGAGAGGGAAAGACAAAGAAAATGCAAATGCAGATCCCCACAACAGAAGCACAATGTTAGCCTTTATAGTCTACCATGACCCACTAAATTCTCTATTAAACTTATTTGAAAGAATATATGACCCTATTTTTTTCACTCACTGAAAAACTGCTTATTCCTGCTCCTGTCTTTATACAACATACATGAGTTAGGACAATTATTTCAGTAAATAAAGTAAAACATTGCTTGAAATCACAAGTTAGCGTATTTGTGTGGACTACAGCTTAAAATTTGGAGAGGATAATAAAGCATATTGCTTTACTTCCACTTGATACCTGCAGATCATGTTAATTTGCCATGCACTCTTTTGACCTGAAAGGTGCACAACACCAAATGCCCCAAAACCTGACTCAACAGCTTTTCATTGGACTTCAATGTTTAGAAAATAAATAGTTAAACTGTATTGTATTTTTTGTGATTTGTCATAAAAGTATGCTGAATGCATTTAGAAGATAATTGTTACACATTTATCAAAGGAAACTAGCAATATTTACATAATTATAGTAAGTAAACCGATTCAATGCGACTAAGTAATTGTAAATGACAAACCTACTTAATTACTTCAAAACAGTAAATTATAAGATTTACTTAATATTTTGATGAAAGCAACATTCCTATCTATGAAAAAAACAAATTGACTTAAAGTCTAACTTAAATGAAATTAAGTAATATTCACTTAATATTGTCATGAATGTTAACTTTAGTGGTATTTAACAAGATACTGGCAAGGGAGTTGTACTTGATATTACAGCAGTAAAATTTACTTAGCATTAGCAGATTCTTACGAAGATTTTATCAGGCACCAGAGTTGTGAAGCCTGTCAGAAGTACACATCATTTTTAAACTTTCCTGTTTGAAATTATTATATCAAATTTATAAACAAAATGACATCATGGCAGGCACTTTCTATGCAGTAAGAACATACTTCAAAACTAATTATGTAGGGTCATTTTAATTATGATACAAATATTTACTATCTTACTATCTACTATCTACATAAGAGAAAGGAATTTGGTGTGAAAACCCATATTTTCAATTTAAACAAGTATCCTGTATCATACATGCACGTCTGGCATTTGTAACTAACCAAATCACTTGAAAACTGGCTGAAAATTCAGTCATTTATGACGATATTATTTGTTGACAGAGCTCCTGCCTCATCTTCCCTGTACCAATATGGTGGCTGTTCTCCTGGAATTGGTGTTGGATGTGTGAACTCTAAGCCAAGTGCACAGTAAACTATAGCTACCACATAGAGTAGCAAAGTGCCATTGAGAACACCAGCAATAAAATCTGATAGATCTTTGCCCTCTCCTGGTACATCAAGCAATAAATGTAAATGGGTTCTCTCTCAGGAGTGATAAAATTTTTGCATGACAAGCTGTCTGTCAATATGACTCTGGAAATATGGTCACGTTGTAGTGATATGCATGAAATCCTTGAATTACATTTTGTCATTTTATTATTAAAACCTAAAACTAAAGACAGATTACAGACTGGACTTGTAGAGTCATTATGAAAAAGTTCCTCAGGTTCCTCCTGGGGGAAGAAGTGTGTTTTGAGTGATATATATATCCATCAAGTCAGTGGCAATGCAGGGGTATTTGGTCGTACTTAAAACTAAGTATGCCTGAAAAAATACTGAACAAATCTCAAAATGTATTAGTCTATAGAAGTCAATAAAGGAAGACACATGGAAATATTTGCCAACACATGCCTACCATCAGTGTTGGGGAGTAACGGAATACATGTACCAGCGTTACAAATTCAGAATACAAAGTATGAGTAACTGTTTTCCGTTACAGTTACAATTTAATACATGTTTACAGTTTATTCACTCTCTAAATAAATAAAGAAACTTGATGCATTTCCCAGAAGCCCCGATATGAAAATAAATAAAAATTAACTACTTGCGTGATCAGTCAGAATGGAGTTGGAAGAGCTGGAGCCGGCACAACAGAGCCAGGGCAGGAATGCGTTTCTATCTTGGAAATTCAAACAGCATTTCACATTAAAGAAAGAGAAGGGAAAACGAAATATAACTGTGCAGTGAAACCTCTGCTTGCCCACAACCAACTTCCTCTCAGCGTCCAAAGACTCCACCTCCAACCTGAAGAAGCATCTTAAAGTAAGTTATTTTTTGTAATTAGCCAGGGGTAGTCGTCTGCTGTAGTTTTACTGGTCATCTTGCTATTTCATAGTTGTATCAGGTAGTTACTTGCTTAGTTGATGTGCTTTACATTCTCCTATGTCCTGATTTACTAGCCCCAGAGCTGTTGAGAGACTTTGACTAACCCTGTTTGACATGCTAGCTAACGTTAGCTAAAATTAGCTTGTGTTAGCTTAGACTGCAGTTAGATTTTTGCAGTATGCAGTTAACCTACTGTCTTCAATTAGGCTACTGTCTTACGTTTCCTTACATTTCGCGTCCTCCTGTGTATGAAATATGTAGGCCATGATGTGGTAACAGCATGTTGAATAGCCTAGGTGGTACATTTAAAATGGATGATTATTATGAGTATGCATAATGATTATGTGAAGTGATATGTCACCATTAGCACCTCTAGGATGTTGTATTTAGCCTACACATGTATAGGCCTACAATAGTCCTCTTTATTCTTCCCAGCATAAAACAATTTCAGTCCCACATAGCAATCAGACCCTGCATCGGATCCGTTCCGGAGGCTTCATAAGATCCTGAACGGATCCGCAAAACACATTCGGATCAGAGTCCACTTCCACGGCGGGACAGATCCAGATAGGATGAGGATCACGGATCCGGTCCAGCTCTGGCCCAGAACCAACCCAGATAGCAATCAGACCCTGCATCGGATCCGTTCCGGAGGCTTCATAAGGTCCGGAACGGATCCACAAAACACTTTCGGATTGGAGTCCACTTCCATGGCGGGACAGATCCAGATAGGATGAGGATCCAGTCTTGTCCGATTCAGATCTGATTTTAATCCGTTCATTCAGTCGCTAATTTGCTATTGACCCATTCCAGAGCCCTTGTATAAAATGTCTCATCTGTCCAAAATTAGTTACATAAATTTAATCCAACATCACACTGACCAAAATCTACATTTTCTATAAATAAATTTTACCAGTGTGTGCAATGGCAATAAAGCTTCCTTATTCTGATAAAAGTTTTAATACTTGTTATGACCAGTGTATCTTAATTAATCAATATTTGCTTTGATTAACACTTGGAAAAAATAGAAAATAAATTTGAAACCACTCTATGGTTCTTAAAGAAGTACAGAAATTCTACTATAGGTGCGTTGCGAGCCACGAGCATGGATGGCCACGAGTTGGATAGCATCCAATCAAATTCAGTTAGCTAGAGTAGAGGGGCGTTCATCCAAAAAAGGTTGAGAACCGCTGACTTAAACCATCGATTTTTTTAGACTTTTTAGTCATCGTGCATTAGTAGTATTAGTATTTTGTTTGCTTGAAAAATAACTGTCCCCATAAAGCCACCTTTCTATTTACAGGGAATTTTCAAGGTAAAGTTGCTGAATTAATCCATAAAAAAGCGGGGTAAAACTGAAATATAAATCTCTTAGTTTTATTGTCACATTTTATGTCTTCAGTTGGTCATCATGTACAGTTAGTCCAAATCAGACTTGTCACCTTTTATAATTGCGTATAGTATTTTTCCTCAAAACTTTTGTAAATGTAACTAAGACTAAATCAGCATATAAACTATGTTTTATGTCTAAAATAGTTCATTTCCATTGCAGATCTTCTGCCTTTAAGCTTAGCTGTTAAAAGCCCTCATGAAAAAAACTGAATCTTGCTCGTGTTTTGCACAGATTTAATTTCCTGTAAGTGAGTTCTAAAGTTGGATTTTGTCACTCAGAATTTGAATTTTTCTCTTTAACTTTGTAAAACGGTGCTCTAAATGTGTATTTTGCACTCAGAGCTAACAAATGATGCTTCCAGTGTTCAAGCACAAAAGGAACAGAATCCAACATGCATTAGGAATTTGCATTTTGTGTACTTTTACTCAGTTTTGTGTACATAATACACTTTGCATATATATCTACATATATATAGATGTATTCAATGAGAAATTATCTGACAACTGTTCATTTCTTTGTTTTGTTGTTCATATAATTAAGTACACTGAATACATTTGCATTATCAATGTGGTTTCTTGTGCTCCTAAATCGATAAAGTGGCCCGTAGTCATGTCGTCTTATCGTGACCATTGTACGAAACCTGAGCAGCTGTCTGTCCCAGCCCACAACCATCCGGCCTCGATGGTGCCAGCGTGTGGTGTTTGTAGAGACTGACAGTGTGTGTGAAGGAAGTCGAATCCCTCAACCAGCTTTGTGCTCTTTTCTCTCTGCTGTGACACCAAATGAAGTCGCTTGGCCTTAAAGTCATTACACCAACATTTCACAATTAAAAATTCGTCAACCGACCTACAAACAAACAAACAAACAATTCTGATTATTTTGATTTGATTTTTATTCTTTTATTTTCTTTAATGCAATTTTTGTTAGTTATCTTTTTTAGCCTGATTCAGTTTAGTAATTATTAGTGCAGCTGATTGTGTTACTTTGGAAAGTGAAGACATTTGAGTCTCACTCCTTCTGAGCTTCTGGAGCCAGCTCTTTGAAGATTCTCCACCACTTCTCCTTCTTCTTCTTCTTTGTCTTGGTGACCTGGCTCTCGAGCTTTTCTACTCACGACCTCATGGAGCTCTCCATTAGCTCCCACTGCTGCTCCTTGTCTTGCATGGTCTGCTTGAGGCCAGTGATGGTCTGAAGGAGGAATTCCTTCTCCTTCTTCCACCCCTGTTGCACAGTCTGCAGAGCAGCCATGAGCCTGTCATTCTCATGTTTCTGCGCGTCCACTTGAGCCAGACAGGAAGTATTCTGCAGACTCTTTGTGTTTTCCAGAGCTGCTCTGATCTTTTTGACCTCCGTCCTGTGTTTGTCCAGCTGTGCTTGATGGGAAGCCTGGCATCTTACCATGCTCTCCGTTGCCTTTTCGGTCTCTTTTTGTAGAGCTTTCTCCATGTTGCTCACTTTCCTCTGGAGCTTGTGAGCTTCAGCACTCTCAAATATCAGGTCTTTCTGCAGCTGTTCTACTCTTAAGAGAGCCTCAAGCTGTGCAGCGTCTTTGTCTGAAAGCTGCGCCTTCAGACTCCGAGTGCTCGTCTCAAGTTTGTCTTCAGCTGCTGCATGGGACTGCTTTTCAGCAAGGAGCTCCGCCTTCAAGGCCTTGATCTGCTTTTCAAGGTTGGCATTTGCATCCCTCGTGTGCTTTTCGGCAAGGAGCTCCGCCTTCAAGGCCTTGACCTGCTTTTCAAGGCTGCCGTTTGCTTCCCTCTTGTGCTTTTCAGCAAGGAGCTCCGCCATCGCTGCCTTAAGCTCGTTTTCAAGTTTGTCCTTCACTTCCCTCATGTGCTCCAGTTTGATTGAGATGGCCTTGGTCAGCTGATCGAGATCATCAGCCTCAAGCTGTGCAGTGTCTTTCTCTGAAAGCTGTGCCTTCAGACTCCGAGTGCTCGTCTCAAGTTTGTCTTCAGCCGCGTCATGGGACTGCTTTTCAGCAAGGAGCTCCGCCTTTAATGCCTTGATCTGCTTTTCAAGGCTGGCGTTCGCTTCCATCATGTTCTGCAGTTTGATTGAAGGGTCCCTGGCGCCACCACTCAGCCGATCGATATTTTCTTGATTTTTCATTCCGATGCCTCTTAGCCTCTCGATTTCCTGGTGTGCAGCGTGGCCATGTGGAACTGTGGCCTCAGCGAGCTGGACTTTCAGGCTGCTGATCTCCCACTGCATGAGCTCTCTCTCCTGTCTCCAGTTGCCCGCTCCGTTTCCTGGGAGGTCATGGAGGAAGGTATCCAGCAAGTCCTCCCGAACGTCTATCAGGACTCTGTTTTCTTCAGGACTTGCGATGAGGGTCGCCTCGCTGTCCTTCAGGTGGACCCTCACCTGTTCTTCCAGGTAGCTGAGATAGAAATCAAGTGGTTGTTCAAGCTTCATTGCCCAGAATTCTTCGTCTTCCACGTGTGAAGCAGTTGCCAGCAGTTGAGTTTCCTCTGAACGCTGTTTTCTCTGAACAGTGTTTTCTCTGAACAGTATTCTCTCACAAGTGTTTTCTCTGAACAGTATTCTCTCACAAGTGTTTTCTCTGAACAGTATTCTCTCACAAGTGTTTTCTCTGCAGTGCTCTCTGAGTGGTGTGTGTCTTCAGTGGCCACTTAAATGTCAATAATGTTTCTTGTTGTCTGGAAATGAACTTGATGCATGACAATTTTCTTTTCTTTCAGTATGTTGGTCTTACTGTAGTTACACCAAAAGAATGAAATTCATCTGAATGGCAGTAAGAGAATATAAAGTTAAAAACAAAAATTTCCACAACATATCAAGTGCATGTAATTGAAAACTTTTATTGGCCTTTGAATATTGATCACACTTGCAGATAAAGTAGCCTAGTAGGGCCAGCTAGGTCTTATTCATATTTAGAGAGCACCGCTGTCCAAGCTTAGTAACTGCTGAAAACAAAAGTGCTGTCTGGTAATACATCTCCTTTTTTACACCCTTATGTTGCTCCATGGGAACTCACACTTGTTTCCTTTCCATTAGCTTGTAATGTGAAGCCTAGCTATCTGCTGGACTGAACCATCTGCGTCAGGATGACCAGCTGGAGATCAGAAGGATACTGATTGGTTTGATCATGAGAGTGAAAGGATTTGCTATAGAGTTTGATCATACCAAAACTTATTTACACCTGGCTGAGGGCAGAGTGTGTCCTGTGTGTAACTTGTATGCAAAGAGAGAGATAAAAAGGACAGATTTGAGTGGAATTTCTTCTTAGTCTTAGACTGTGTTTTATTTTGGTAAAGCTCTTTCATGCCTCCTTTGTATTATACACTAGTATATTTGAGTAGTTTGGCTTGTTTCTTATGAGAATATTCCAAAATGTATTGTTTTGTACTGGTACCGAAACTCAGCTTTTACTCTATGATTCCCAGGTCTACGTGCGAGCAGTTGTAGGATACAGTAATATTGCTATTAGTCCAGTGTGGTAACATATTACACATTGGTCACCAAAATCTAATCGGAGAAGGAACATTGGGGCTCAGCACTCCTTTGATATTATAACTTTATCCTCCTTTCCATTTGCCAAGTTGAATTCATTATGAGCTGAAAACATTCAAGCCAAATCCTCAAGACTGCAGCCAAGGCAGTAGCAGGCAGGAAGGTTGGAACACCGTGTTGTGAACACAGGTCACCTGGAGCTCCAGCTGGAGAAATAAAAATACTTACGACTAGGTGAACGACCACTCTACCTCCTGAGCCACAGCCACCAATAACATTTCAGTCCTGCTTCCCACACCTATGGAGACTTTGCTGTTGTATATTTGCACCTTCACATGTATTTTGATTTTTGGTTTTACAAGTTTCAGCGCAATATGCAATATTTTGGCATTTTGAAAACTCTATTTGAAACTCCTTGAACCATGTATCAAGTATGTACTATATTTATAAATGCAAAATAGGCAAAGTAACCCCTCTGAACTTTATCTTTAATTCTAGTGTGCATCCCCAAGTTCCCTAAGATACCTAAAATCAATTTTGGGGAAACAATGTAAAGTGTATCAAATTTGACACAAGCCATCAAGAATATTTCCAGTAAAAAGTGTAGTGGTGCAGCACTACATCACAAGGTGTCGTAGAGTTTGAGTATTTTATTTGACATAAGCATCACATAATGAAGGGTTTGAATGAGCAGATGCAGAATATTTATGTGATCCTGTGGAATGTTGTTTCCAACTTTGATGAGAAGGGAGGTGAGAAGATCAGTGTCACTCTGAGGTCTGTACGATAAATATGAATTTGGAGAAGAAGCTGAAGGACCTGGAGGCTGATCAGGAGGCGCTGAGGACGGAGAATATGGAGCCTAAGGAAATCGTCCTGATGTTGGATGAGGAGCGGAGCGGAGCCGGCTCCCGGAGCTCCATCGACAGCCAGTCCAGCCTGAGCAACCTGAACTGCCCGGTGCTGGTTCGGGACGTCGGGGATGGGAGTAGAACATGCAGCACTGGAAGCGCACCATCAACACCACCACCTTCACAAAGCAGATGAGGGAAAGACAGCATCTCTGAGGAGGTCTATGGACGACCTGTCCGCCGCTCACTTCCACAGACGGACTGGACTGAGCGGTGAGTGATGCTCAGTAATGTTTCTTCTTCAACCAGTTCGCTACAGATATCAATTATTGTTTTAAAATCTCATGACAATGATCAAAATGCAACACTTCAGCCAGCAGCTGTTATTTAGCAAGTTTATTCTTGAGAAATACAGCAGGAGAGACAGTCCTCGAGCTGATGTGGCGCTTTACCGCAGTCTTCATCAGCATGTGGAGTTTGCTCAGTTGTCACCGAGATGGATCTGTAGAGATGTGAGTGCAGTGTCTGATCTGACTTCGCTCACAGCTCTCAAGGTTTATATTGTTATTTAATGAATGAAGTGCCAAACTACAGGTCAGTCTTCATCCTTCTTTGAGACATGAAGACACGGCGATTAACTGAGTTAGTCTCACTATATGCGACTCGTTGCAGTTAGAGTCACAGTAAAATTATTCAGGGTTAATATTTCCTGATATTTACTGAGGACAACTGTGGTCAGTGTTAAAATATGAAAACATGAATGACACAGCACACATCCATCGGCCTTTACAAGCATGACATACCTGACAAGTTTTAACAAGGGAGAAGAATGTGAATACAAAAGAGGATATGTAGTTATGTTGGATCAAGTTGGGTACTTTTTAAAAATTTTTTTTAAAATGGCATGCAGTATGTCTCTGTCCAGTGTAAACCACGTGTCTTGATTATTTTCACATAAACTGAAGTATTGATCCTTTTTGGGATGAGAAATTTCAATGATGTCTTACACACATAATGTAAGCCATTTAGAAACCCACTGATGACCAAAGGGCCTCGACAGAATCATTGATGTAATTAATCCCACTCCAAACCTCAGTCTGGACCACAATTTATAGTTTTGTCTACCTAAAAACACATATTTCCTCATCACAGACTGAGGCGATATCATCACTTTGCTGTTGGCACACACTGTCACTGAGGGACATTGTCTGGCCCAGCTCAGCCTGGCACTGATAGCCCCAGCCTAATTACCTCAAATCATTAAGGATGAATTCCGCTCCAATGAAGGTTTAACCCCTTGACAGTGCCAGCAGGAGGTGAGTTGTATCAGCAAATGATCTAAAGCACAGCTGGAGTTGGAATGCAGCCGAGGTGGCAGTCAGCTGCATGCTAACTCCTGTCTTTGACACATTTCAACAAGTCTCAGTCCGTTTTATGATAAGAGGAATGAGATAAAAAGCTGAGATGGGGATCAAGGCTGCATTTCACAGCTTGGTAAGGATCTAGTAGACATACTTGTTTAGCTGGTCGTTAGCTGGCTATTGACAGCTGAGGCCTGACTGCCTCATCAGCAGTATGAAAAAGTCAAAGTGTCACTTAGAATGGAACGTGTAGTTTGAAAACTCAAATATGAGAATATCTCACTCAGTAAATAAGCAAGATATTTAGCTACATTACCTTTAGTTTCATGTTTGGTCGATGTTTCTTATTGCTTTAGTAAAATGCTGGACTTCAATCAATCTCATTTAAGAGATATACAGAAAACTTTATATACACAATATCAATTTAATTTCATCCATTTAATCAACACCAAATACTATTTAAAAAAAACTGCATTTCAAAAAACCTAAAAATTTTAACTTGAAACAGATACCCTCAGATATCTGGACACTAAAGCAATTCTTCTTAATGTGACTCTCTGTCTACTGATCCTCAGGGGTGACGCTGCTGACAGTGGCACGCCTCCTTGAGTTTCCCCTATCTGCAGCAAGGTTGAACCACCGTATGACATGTCTTTGGATCTCGTCATCGGTGGCAGAACGGGCGGCGTGATTTTTTCGCACAGAATCTGTAATCACACAAAAAAATATGATTTTCATATAAATTGCAAATGACAAAAAACCTTGGGAGCACCGACCTGTCAAATTGACAGGCCAGTCTCACCTTCCGCTGTCAGTTCGCCCCCTCCAAGATACTGCTCCTGGTAGGACAGAGCATACTACGCTCCCTCGTCCCTGCTGATGGTCTTCTGGCCCTGCTTCCTGATCTCAGTGGCCTCCCTGATCCAGCGCTGATGTTCGTTTTCTATGGTGCGGGTCACTCTGGCGTTCTCCCAGTGCATGATGTGATTTTCCTGTTTACAGTGGTCTGTGATGCTGACATGTAGTTATCCTGCTGTGCCTTTTCTTTTATTGCTCTTGTTAGTCTTGTTGCTGTCTCCTTCTCACATTCCTTCTTATATTCTTCTTTCTTGTAATGAAGCTACTCCCTGTCTCCCTGATGTATGTTTTATTGTATGATAGGCATGGGTTCTCATATATGGTGCTGCACTTCTTGTCTGGATGTATTTTGTCTTTGGGATGAACCAGGATCTGATGGAGTGTTGTGTGTGGTTTGAACCAACAATACATCCAGACAAGTGTAACACCATATACTCTATGAGATTCCATGCCTATCATGCAAACAAACATCAGGGAGACAGGGAGGAGCAAGACAAACAAGAGTAATAAAAGAAAAAGGCACAGCAGGATAACTACACATCAGCCATCACAGACCACTGTAAACGGGAAAATCACATCATGGACTGGGAGAACGCCAAAGTGACCCGCACTATAGAAAACAAACATCAGCACTGGATCAGGGAGGCCATCGAGATCAGGAAGCAGGGTCAGAAGACCATCAGCAGGGACGAGGGAGCATAGTATGCTCTGCCCTACCAGGAGCAGTATCTTGGAGGGGGCAAACTAACCGTGGAAGGCGTGACCGGCCTGTCAATTTGACATGTCGGTCACGCCTTCAAGTCAGTTGGTAAAGGTGCTTCACACTACCATCAGTGTCACTCTGCCGAAGGCGGAATAAGTCCGCCGAAACATGTAAGGTAAATGACCTAAGAAAATCATGTCTGTGATGAAAGAAAATCAGGAAAACGATTCTAAAAAGAAGACATGAAGAACTTGGTCCAACTAGGGCTGGGCGATATGGCTGAAAACTCTATTGCGATATAAGTGTTTTATATTGGTCGATATCGATAATTATTGATATTTTTTATGACCCATTTAAAATAAGGATCAGGAAAAAACCACATGCAATTTAAACATTTTTATTTTAAATTGAACCTTCCTCTGATTATAATCCCCTCAGCTATCAAGGCAGAAAGGAAAGGAAATGTCAACACAACCAAGGAAAACACTCAAATAATAAATGTAAAAAAAAGTGTAAAAATGTAAACAGAGAGAAACCTGAGAACTTTTTTTTCTGCAGGTTTAGTGCAGAAAGTTCACGAGCTGATTCATCTTCTGGTGAATAAAATGTTTTCAAATATGTGCAGTGTTTTCTAAACATAGCAGAAACTTGACATCTGTAACATACAAACAAACATGATAGACAGCACAGTAACACTGACTGAACTATAAAACCAGCCTAGACATATGAACAACTTAAGTCACTCTTCTTACTCTAAACATACATGAACTATTCAATTAGATTTTTATTGCAAGTGTGTTTAAGAAAAAAAAAAAAGTACGTGTAAGAGATGTTTATAACCTGGCTTCTCCTCAGTGCTCAGTGAAGCATGTCTTTAGCTATATGATATGCCGCTGCCTGCGTTACGTTTTCGTGTCTTTTAGATGATTTGTCATCAGGCACTGAAGCAGATACCTCTGCATGGTGGTCAGCTGCTTGTGCGGTGGTGCTGCGGTTGCAGATGTTGTTGGACGTTGGCGAATACGACTGCGCTCCAAAGAGTGAGCGTGGCTAAGGTGGTTAAACAAGTTTGTGGCATTAACAGTCTTGGTGGGGACGACAGTCTTGCATAAGTTACAGACCACATTCTCAGTCTGACTACGGTCCGACTTATAAAATCCAAAAAACTCCATACTGGCGAGCTGACTTTCCCTGTTCTATCGACGATTTCTTCGCTCGCTGCAGCGCTCTCTTTCTATTTCTCATCTCAGTCCTTGCGGAGCATCAAACACGTGACAACGACACTGCGCAACCGAACTTGATAATGTTACATGATTGGCGTGTTAGCGTGTCACTCCCACTGATTAGCGATTACTCCCTACGTTGCTCAGTTACCTGAGAGCGAGTGCCTTTGTTCATGCAACCAACCTCGCTTCGCAATATCAGGTTTCTTCTGACAAAGAAAAAAAAATTATCGAATGCTTTATCGAACACATTATATATTGATATTGATGATGTGTCTATCGCGAGACATATCGCTATCGTTCTATCGGCCCAGCCCTAGGTCCAACTATGGTTTTGTTGTCCTCTCCACTCCCTGAAAAAGTTGTAGTGGTGCTTGTGCGCATCTCTGTGTGTTGGGTGGGGCTTAAACAGAGTCCTGAGGTGACTCTACTTTCACATTTTGTTGGCTTTAGATTTCTACCTAGCTTCAAGACCGTAGTGTGATTTCAAGTGGTTTATAGTTACTTACGCAGGAGCAATGTCTTCGATGCCATCTGGCTGAAAGGCTTTTTCCCATTTATCCCCTTCCAACTAATCCTCCTCCCAACATCATCATGGAACATGCGGGCAAGGATGTTCCATGTGACGCGTTTTGTATCATGACCTCCAATGGTTGCCAGGGAGCGAATCTAAAAGTAAAGAAATAATTAATACTGTCAATATCTTTCTTCAAGGCTTTGTAATTTCAGTTTTTGAAAAGTAAACTTCACAAGATTAAACAAACACAAAAACTGCTCAGAGGAGGAGGCAAGATATATTTTGCTTTGTATTAGAATGCAGAGTGAGGAAAAGTGACAGGGCTCAACAGTGTGAGCATTTCTCTTACATCTGAACAGGAGAAATAAGTTAAAGATCAGATCGGAGATTGGAAAAGTTCCAAAAGCTTGACAAATGTAACATGTAAGGGGTCCAAAAGTATTTTGCTTTTGTTTCTTGGGTTAGAAATACCCTCATTAAAGTTTTGAACTCCACTAAGAATGAGGAAAGCGTACCACAGCACACTTTAGAGTACCATAGGACATAAAAGACCTAGTTTTTTTTTATGAATCTGAGTCAAAAGAATTTTTGCCTTTAAGATTAAGTATAGTAGGAGGGAACTAAAAAGAGGAAAAAAACAGACGGATTGAGTATGTGAAGTCTACATGGAACATATACAATACTTGGGTGCACACATTCTCATAGTCACACTATTGTAATCTGGAATTTAATCGTAAAATTTTAATGAGATGGTAACACAAAAACAACTCACCATAACCTGCTTCTGTTGAGAATGGGCAGGGTCTTTGAGCCAGTCTTCAAAATCCTCCACATCCTCCATCGATGTCAAGGGAAACTGTATAGGGTCAGGCACTTCCAGTTCTTGGCCAGTTGGGTTCAGCTTGCTTGTCAGATAGTTAACCTTGACAATTAACTGCTCTTGCTGCTGTTTTAAATACTCCAGTAAACTCAAAATTTGGACTTCTGCAGCTGTTAAAAATAAATATTAAATCAGTAATTCCAAAAATTATAGTTTTGTAATAACCTGAGCAAGTATTTGGCTAATCTGGTGAAAGGATGTTCTGATTCTAAGCACAATGATTTTGTTAAAGATGCCTCTGGTCAGTTTAATTGGATAAAGATGGCATAAACAAGGATCATGGTTAAAATTTACAATTTACAAATTATTTACAAATTTTATAACAAGAAGTACAGAAGTGAGCAGACAGCAAGTCTCAGGACTGACAGAGAGTTTCTTCTTTAACCTGACTCTTCCCATGCCCAGTGAAAAAGAATGTATGTGAAGTGACATATTTCACCGGTGGACGTAACTGAAGCCAGGCAAATTGGAAAGTATATTTGCATCTCCCTGCTGTTTGAGGTATTGCTCACCAGAACAGGCAATAGTGTTGGATCCATGCCTTCCTCCCCGCCAGGTAGGACTGTAGACCTGGCGCTCAGAAGGACTTTGTTCTTCTGCTGTTCTTCTAGGTTCCATCCGCAGAGTGGTAGGTGGCAGGATGGGTGGAAGAGGGGCAACTGTGTTGGTATTCAGTACTTGGCAAGGTGGTGAAGGGATAACAGGAGCAGATGGTTGCAACGAGGGTTTGGCTGGACCTCTGGCTGTCTTTTTTAGATGACCTTCGCCCTCGCTGTCATCACTGGTGTCCCCAAAGAAATGACTGTGAAGTGGGTTGGAATAAAATAAAAACAAAAAACACACAGACATCACACAGATGTAAAGTAATTCATTTGTAAAGAGTGCTGTGGCAGTTCTTTGGTGGTTATGTTGAAAATATTCTGCATGCAAAATTTTGCCCCAAGTGCATCATCACTGCCTGAAGAGCCTCTGAAAGGAGACAGGGGCTCTGTTTAGCCAAATCTTATGTCCTTTCCTGAACCTTAACCTTGATTGAAAACATTCTGAGATAAAGGATGGATGAAGGGAATTCATGAGGACTAAGACGACTAAACTGTGGTGCAAAGAGAATCTGACTGCCCTTAAAGGGATACGCCAACATTTTTTTTACGTGTCTTGCCTCATTCCCGAGTCCACGACCGGCAAATAGACACCATCCTTTCGACTGTGAGTGCAGTAACGAGGGAGATACGGGCAGAGCTGGCACACCACTAATTAGTTTAGCTCAATCGCTGGAAGTGCACGGGTATTGTTAGCCTGCCTCCACCACAGGGTCATCAGAGAAACTCTCCAGCAACTCTAAACAGCCCTGTGTGATTCGCATTATGTTACGGTATCTATTTTTAGACTAATATTAGCAGGTCATGTAAGTACACAACTAGACCGCAGGGGGCATGCACGCCAGTAAAGAGCTGATGAAGAGAGCAGGAGAAGAAGGAAGAAGAAGAAGATGAGCCCATGCAGACTTTGTTTTGTTTACCCACTTAGAAGCACGTCGGCGGTGGCTCTTGTAATTCTCTCAAAAAGAGTCTCAGTGTCTCATAAACTCCTTCTCTGATCTACTGCATGAGCTCTTCTTCTTCATCTTCTTTTCTCATTTCAGTATGAATCGCCTTAAAAGCTTATATTTTGGTCAAAATGTAGAAAACTGTTAAACATGTCTGGCGTCTGCGTCTTCCGTTAACTTTAATCCTGATAACTGACAGCTCGTCGGGCATGCTCCTTTACATCCATAGTCACATTGGGTGCATATCTCATTCAGTACACTTTAAATTAATTAATTCCATCAGTATACCAGCACGCAGCGGTATTCATAATAGTTTAGAAGGGGCTGAGTGACCTGCATCCTGTTAGCCTAAATAAAGTTAGCAACAACAGCCGGTCAGATAAACTGCGGGCGAGGGTAGAAACCGTTAACGTGCCCGTGACTGAATTAAATTTAGCAGAGGATTCGACGTTAATGAATCAGTTAAACTTTAAAACAAAATCAAATGCTAACTTTAACTAACTCAAATCCACCTCACACGATGCTAGCTTACATTTGGCTATTACGGTTGAGCTATCGCCAACTTAAAGAAACACAATCACGAACACTAAAAACACCATGGGATTAGGAACTTTGTAATTTTACTTGTAAATGACTGAAATTAATTCGTTTCGTCTTCATATCGTATCGTGTTTTACTTACCGTCCGCTGCTGCCGTCGGAAGGTTGGAAGTAAAAAGTAGCGCATCCGCCAACTCTCCGCAGGGAATGCGCTTTGCGAAGGTACGCTGTGTGGAGGCTGACCGGGTCATCTGCGCGTGACTGAAATGAGTGAGCCCGTCGGGCGGATGTGCCGACGTGAGGCCGGATCCGCTGCGGAGTCTTTTGCTATCTGGGGTGTTATTCATTTGTGCTGTTTCTGTCCGTCTTTATTCTAGAGGAAGCATTCCAGTGTCTTGCAAAGAGCAGAAATGGCATCAGATGATGGTGGTGAATGAAGTGCCATGCCCACCACACCTCCTCCATACCCATTATTAATGTGTCATTCTTGATGAAAGAACATTAATGTGAATATAGTCAGCTGTAACAATCTTGACATTTTTTCTGGAATAGTTCATGTCATCCTTTTGGTTTTATCCTGTAAAATCAGGAAAAGGGTAAGGGAAAATACAGGTTTCTTCTGGTGCTTTTTATTTTAAGGTGATAAGTTGCTACACCTATGCACTTACTCGCTCAGTGAAAAAGGTGCTAGATGTAACATCAAATTCTGTACAGAAACAGAATATTTTATGTTTGTTAATAAATTTATTTAATTAATTTTGTTAATATTTTAACAGCTGAGTAAATAAAAAAACTGAAAGGGAAAAGTGCATGTGTGTGTGTGTGTGTGTGTGTGTGTGTGTGTGTGTGTGTGTGTGTGTGTGTGTGTGTGTGTGTGAAGCACTCTCTGACTGTGTGTTTTAGAAAGTGTAATAAGTGAATTTCCCTGGAATGGGATCAATAAAGTCTTATCTTAACTAACAACATGTCACAAAACACACCATTTCACACAGAAAAGACTGGACCACACTTATTTGTGATACTTGTTTGTGATTGGATAGAACCTAAGTGACAGTTCACTGTTATTTCCTGTTTCTAATGCATACTCTTCTCCAAGCAGCTATCTACCAGTACCTCCTCTATATGACAAGTGTCTTGATGGCTGCGTTCCCATGTTAACTGCTGTCATGCGGTTCCTTGTTTTTAACATCAGTTTAGAATTTAGAATCCTCTAATGTGCACCAGATAAACCATACAAAGGATTTGACTGTTTGTTGAATCTTTAACATTAGAATGTGGTTCAAACATCTGATCAATAAAATCAGATAATGAACAGACATTAACGGCTGAGATATTCAGTTTCATACTTTTAAGTAGTTTTTTGTAAGAATTTACCTGAAGACTTGAACTTGGAGATGCATTTTGTGGTTCTCATCTAATCATTAATTAAAAACATTGTTGGGTTAGACCTGTCAATCAATCTGAGGTTAATAGCAGGTTTTAAAACCTGTTTAGAATGTTATCAGTGGGGCAGTCCTTTTGTTTACATTTGAATCACAGGTTGTGTTTTTGAATGTAAAGATGCATTTAAAAAAGAAAAAAGAAAAAATCAAAGCAAAAGATCAAAGCACAAGAAGAAGGAACCTTTGTACATCAAAGGCAAAAATTCAGGAGGATAGATCAAAAGGTGTATCACAGTTATCAGACAACCCAAAGCTAGAATCAATAGATCAACAATTGTATCGCAGTGAAGAGACAACCCAAAGCTAAGGAGACTTACTTCTTCAGGAGAAATCAGCAATCAATAGCTAAGATGTGGCGACAAAAACGATCAGCATGCCCCCCTCAGCCGTCCCCACGACCGAGAGGGAGGGTGAAGGGGGAGAGGGAGTTCAAAATGCCAGGCATCAATACCGTGACTACATTGTCAGATGAGGAAAAAGAGCACAGGAAGATGATGGCCAGCAGAATCTTGGCAAAGCAAAATAGAGAGAGGACAGGAGAGTTAGCTGGAGAAATTAAGAATGACACAAGACATCAACAAACAACATACGCTCTAGAACATTCAAAACCCTCAATTGAGCCAAAGACTATAGCCTTCATAGAAAAGCGGAATGCAATGTTGGATGTGTCTCTGGCAATGGAAAAGTTTGAGATTACACAGCTGAAGAGGGAAATTGCAATGAAGGAGCACGAACTGAAACAGCTTGAAAAAGTCATTGAGATAAAGAATTCCAACTCTCAAAAGTTTCTCAGGGTGATTCAAAATAAATCTAACAATGCAGTAGCACTGTTAGAAAAAGAGCGCCACGCTAATCAGGAAAAAGATGCTGTAATAAAGGATTTAAAGAATAAAATAGAGAGCATAACAAGTGAAATAGCCAACAATGAGGACGTTCTCAGTGATTACAAGCGACACAAGAACTGTCTGCTCAAGCTGTGTCCTCCAGAGTGGCAGGAGGCCCAGCAGGCAAGGGATTGGAAAGAGAGTCAGCAAGGATTGCTGAGGTTAACCTGCTCAGCTCACGACATAAAGGTTGCAAATCCAACACTTGATCATGACAACTCTGAAGATGAGGAGAAAAAATACTTCTCTGATCCCAAGCAGCTACTTGATTATTTGGAGAAACTGAAAGATGATACCCTTTCCCTGATTGAGAGGGCTGGCTTGTTGGATATCAAAACAAAGAAGCCACAGCAGGCAGTACAGGCAACCTTGAATAAAATAAAAGAGACAAAGGACAGGCATGAATTGGAATTGATGTCCATTAAGGGCGAAATAAACAAGGTGAAGAAGGCAACTGCTGAGCTACAACAGAGGATTAAGATCAATGACCCATCAAAAAGCACGGACCAGGATGTTATATTGCGTGCTATAGATGCAAAGGTGAAAGAAGTGCAGAGTTCATTTATGAATCGCAAGCTTGCTTTCTTGCTCAGCACCATGGAGAAGATGGCGACTATTGAGGTCCAAGTGAATAATCTAATCGAGGAAATTGAAGAAATCCCAAAAGAAAGCTTGCAGAAACTGAAGAGCAGAAGAGACAATGCAAGGAGGAGGAAGGAGTTTTTCAAAAGAATGAACAAATAGATGGAGAAACAACAAGAAATGAAGTACATAACAAGATCCCTGAGTTAAGGCAGAAGAAAACACTTCTGATGAGGATAATGTATATGCTATGATGCTGTATGACATCTACCTCTAGTCCACAATTGAGGATTACTATTACTTCATTATTTTTATTATTATCTCTCTGTCTCGCTCTGTCTCTCAGCCCAACCAGTCAAGCCTGATGGCCACCCCACTAGAGCCAGGCTCTGTTGGAGGTTTCAGCCAGTCAAAAGGCAATTTTACCTCGCTGCCGTTGCCATGTGCTTTCTCATGAGGGAATTGGTGGGGACTGTTTTGGACAGATTAAAACAAAAATTACAAACAATACTACTACATGATAGTTTAGGCAAGCATAAATATTAAATTGTACATAAAATGAAAAAAAAATAAATAAAACATTTAATTCCTGCATTTATGGTTGTATTTTGCACTTTTTAGTCATTGCATAGTCAGTCTTTTAAGAACTGGCTGTAAAATGTAAGACCATCATGGGCTCTATTTTCGATTCCGCAGTAGTATTTTCGACCGGCGCACTTGGTATTTTGGTAAACCGAGGCGTACAGAGCATAGATATACATAGAAAGGCTAGATAGCTTACAGACGCTGTGAGCCAATGAGGGCTGACGTCGCTACGCGGCGGCCATCTTACCTAGGGGCTGCTGGCTCACTGATAACATTAATGCCTATGGAGCATGTACTATTTAATTAACCATAACTTGCTCAATTTTCAACTGATTTTTAAACGGTTTGATTTGTTATAAACGCCAGAGATGTCAGTGGTTATGTTAAACATTTAATAGTTTGATATTTTATATTTCTAATTAATACATATATTAAATATAAAGGGGTAAGTTGACCCACATGATATTTCAAACTTAACCTGAATAATGTATGTACATTATATGAATTGTGATTCATATTGGCAATTTACCCCAAGGCTTTTGGTTCATCTTGCCCCATGACCATCGTTTTGATAAAACCTAATTAATTTAATGATTCAGAATGATCTTTTGCTAAATGATTCACATAGTTCTATACATTGAATATCACTAACATGCATAATGTATAAGTTTAGACCTGGGTCCATTTGCTTTAGCATAAAAAATAATTATACCACAGAAGTCAAAGAATTCCACAGCCAGTTGGAAATGATGTTTGTGTTCTTATTTTAGGGTCTTGTGACAACTCATGTGTATAGTTTTAAAGATCAAGGGGATGGTTTGTTCATCTTACCTGTTCTACCCTACATATATTTTATTTTAAATTTTTTAAATAAACACATTCAGTAACATGACATCAAGGTTTCTTTTATTAACAGGTGCACAATTACAAAACAATTCAAGATTCACT